>NC_034184.2:51203911-51219813 GCF_002021735.2 Oncorhynchus kisutch | reverse complement strand
ACATACCCCCATAGTTGGTATAATATCAAGCTAAGGACCGTGATTTTTATTGCAAAAGGTTCTCGGAACCTGCGAAACTTATTAAGCTTAAAAAAGGTTTCTATAGAACCGTCGACAGGATCGTCTCAGAGTTGAATGAACACCTAACCATGAACAAGATAGAAATATTCCTATTCTACAATCCAATCCATAAAAGGATACAAATCTCAGGGCCTGCTAACGGAGGTATAAAGACCAGCGGTAATTTATCCTACATGTTGGGGATGGGTCCCAATAAATGGACGTATGTGAACGATAAATTATTCCCATTCCCTGCGGATATACATGCAGGCTTTTACAACATATTTGTCTATACCGACATCATAACCTATCAAAGGGTCGGAGACAGCTGTGTGCCCCTCCTGCGAACAGTTCATATAGACGGCAAGGATGGGGACATCGTCACTGTCAATTATGACAAGCCGCACTACGTACATGTCAGCAAGAACTATATTGAAAACATTCTGGTTGAGCTTAAAACGGATCAGAACGAAAACATTGAATTTACTTATGGTAAACGATTGTAAAACTCCACTTTAGACCCACCAAAACCTCTCTACATATATAATAGCTGTATTATATTTATAAACATAATACAAATAAAAGGGTTATGGAGCACCATCAGCTCGACCCTAACCGTTATGTTTCATACTATGTGGATCAAGTGGGTAATGGACTACCAGGATATCATGGAGCGCCGACAATGTATGGTTCGGGGATAGGAGGTATATTCCGTAACCTCTTCAGGATGGTTTTACCGTTTATGAAGAGAGGCTTCAGCATAGCCAAACCACATTTAAAATCAGCGGCTAAAAATATAGTAAGTGAGGTTGTAGCCAATGCTATGACCCGAAGGGCGTCACCAGAGGTGGAGCATCAAGAAGGCTCGGGGCTTATGATATTGTCTCGAAGGCCAAAAAAGAGACCCCCTGGTTTAAGGCGTAGACCTGCACCTAAAAAGCGTCGGTTAACTGTTAAAAGAACCTCAGTAAGTCAAAGACGGGGTAAAGTGAGGAGGTCTGTACCAAAACAGGCTAAAAGAATACTAGGAAGTATTTTCTAAAAGAATAAGTGACATGGCTCTTTTACATCGAATGTCCTCTGAAGCTATAAAGACAGAACTTGATCTTTTCACGGCACCGTTAACGCAGCATTCAATAGATAGATCCAGTTATGTGGAGATAGCCCCTCTCTCTGCTATTACCGATAACGGGCCTATCGAATTTTTCATACCAGGCCATGGTGACAACTATCTGGACCTCAACAACACCTTGGTGCATTTACGTCTAAAAGTGACCAAAAGAGATGGGTCTAATATTGCAGACGATGCCAAAGTGAGTCTCATTAATTACCCCTTGGCCACCATTTTCTCCCAAGTTGATGTGACTTTGGGTGAACGCCTAATCAGTCAAAGCAGCGCTACATACCCTTATAGAGCCATCATGGAGTGTTTACTAAACTACTCCGAAGACACTCTCAAAACCCAATTTAGCGCCGGGCTGTTTAGCAAGGATACTGCAGGAGCCTCTATGGAATCGACAGACCCTTCCACCGGTGCAAACAAAGGACTAGCGGCACGAGCTCGCTACTGCGCCGAATCTCGAGAGTTTCATTTGCTAGGCCCTATACACTCTGACATTTTCTTTCAAGAACGGTTACTCTTAAATTCGGTTGATTTAAGATTAAAATTAACCAGGGCCAAGGATGATTTTTGCCTGATGTCTCCCCAAGACGGGGATTTTAGTTTGAAAGTGTTGGGGGCAACCCTTTTTATTAAAAAAGTATCTGTATCTCCGGCCGTGCGCCTGGGTCACTCACATGCTTTGATGAAAGGAAATGCCCTTTACCCTCTCCAAAGAATTACCATGAAAACCTTTAGCATACCTGTGGGCAGTAGAATCTGCAGTCAAGAAAACCTATTTCTAGGCCCTTTACCTAGATATGTGGTTATAGGTCTGGTTGATCACGCCTCTAATACGGGCAGTTTAGATAAAAAACCCTTTAATTTTCAGCACTTCAATGCAGAGTATGTAGCGCTCTGTCAGGACGGACGTCAGGTTCCGGCGAAGGCTTTCCAACCACAATTTAATAACAACATATCTGTGCGAGAATTTTACAATCTATTCCTGGCTACAGGGCGACATCTAAAAGATCTCTCTTTACCTATTGACAGAAATGATTTTGCAGAGGGTTACACATTGTATGCTTTCAATTTATCACCTGATGATGACACCTCAGGAAATCTGTCTGTGGTGTCCCAAGGTAACCTCAGGCTGGAAATGCGTTTCCGTACACCTTTAGCCTGTACAGTTAGCATGATTGTTTACGCATGCTCTGATTCAATCTTGGAAGTGAATGCCCGAAGACAGGTCTTAGTGGATTATTATTAAGGACCTTTGAACAAAGACATGAATACCCAAGAGTTGGACGGGCTCATGAGCCGCTTGATTGGAAAACAATTTTGTGGAGTGTTGGCTTGTGATGAATTACCTATGGAGATATGGTCTGAGAGGCCTGCAATGTTTATTGTCAATACCCATCCTAAACACATGCCTGGTGAACATTGGCTAGCTATGACATTAGAACAGGAAGGTGGACGAAAAATCTCAACTTTTTTGATTCCTATGGCTTTCCCCCCGGTTTTTCACATTTCCCTAAATCTATTAAAGATTTTTTGACCCTAAACGGTACAAAGATCTACTACAACATCAAACAAGTGCAAGATAACCTTTCCACTACATGCGGTCACCACTGTGTATTTTACCTGTGCCAAAGAGCCCGGGGAGTTTCTTTTGAAGATGTTATGTCTCTTTATAAGGATGATTTAAGAAGTAATGATAACCTTGTATCTTGTTTTGTTAGAAAATATCAAAAGTGTTCAAATGTGTGTCCTTTAAGAACGCGTAATCAAGGCGTATGCTCACGTCATATGTTTCAAGAATGCCACAAATGTTAACTTGCTTATTTTTCAAATAAAAAATTTATTGAATTTAATCATAGTCATTCAAAAGTCATTTTCAAAAGTCTAACCACGCCGAGAGATCGGGTTTAGGAAAAGGTCCTGAGACGTTCATGGGAGTAAATGAGTTAGCATCATCGCTTTCATATGGGGCCGGTGTCGTTGGGGCATCTTTAGGGGTGCTGTATCTCGTTGAAGGCTTTTGTTTTAAAGCTTGAATCTGTTGACGAAGCTTATGGTTGGGTACACCGGAGAGGGGGATGTTGAGGATTGCCAGGGCCTTAAGAAACTGACGCCAGCCGGGAGGCCTTCGGTCATCAGCAACCTTGTGGGCAGCCGTGGTACTTTTAAGCAAGTCCTGCATATGGGACCCCCTAACCACAGAGCCCTGAAGGATAAACTCTCCAGAGTCGTTCCAAGCAGCTATCCCCTTTGAGTCTTTTATCTTGTTCATAATGTATTTAACATTCTTCCTGTTACGTAAAGGCACATGTGTCAGTAGGTCATGCATAACTTTATCTTCAAATGGCATTTGAGCTTCACCCGACATATTATCTCCACTAGGTAAGATCGACGGTACAGGCCTTACAGGGGCATGGCTATCGTTAGGTTCGACATCTGTTAAAGGGTCCGGTAGGGAAAGGGTTAAATGGTTAGTCTCTCTCTCCCCTTGCTTTACCCGAGTCAAATACCTTTGCATTAGGTTTGTGTATTTTTGAATCTTATCATAGGGGTTCAATCCTTTTCGGTTCAAAACATCCTTCATGGCCGTATCCAAATCATTTTCCGCTGTTTGTCTGATATCTTCAGGACCCTGCATTTGTTTTTTAAGTCTATCCAACTCTTGTTGAGGCACCAAGTACATTTTAGTGGCCATCACACCCACGTGTTCAACCACCACGTCTGGCCGCAATAAGGCTGGTGATGAAGGGCACGGCTATACTGAGTAAAGGTAGAAGAAAACCCCCAGACTGTTGTATACTATGTCTTTTCTTTTGAAGACTGGCCCTTTTATTGGCAAAGAGTTTGATCGCTGTCTTTTGTCTCCTTAATTTTTTCAATTGGTTCAGGGTGAGTGGAATGCGTCCTTTGAGAAGATTCAAAGCAATCTCACATAGGGCTAATATGAGATCTGAAGAACAGCGACCCAAGATGGCCTTCCGTTCTTTAGCTGTAGAACCTACTAGCCTTCTCAAGAGGGGGAGGTTTCTTTTTAAACGCAGAGACATAGCGTTTACTTTTTAGGAAGGTATGCAGCAGGCCTCTCCCCCGGAAACAGCCCTGTACGTAGCCTAAGGTGTTCTGGAGTATTTGCTTTTAAATCCACGATTAAATAAGAAAATGGCTCTTTGGTAGCGTCCTCATAGCTCTCCATAAAGTATGATTTCCGTCCAGGGTACATCTGCTGAGCTAGAGTGCTAATTTGCAGTTTGTCTCTAGGATTTTTAAACAATACCATGTAGTTGGCATTCAAGCTAATGGTCCGACTATTTTTACCTTGGTGAAACACATTCTGGACCAAGTAAAGCACGGACAGGTTTCTATGATGAGTATATTGGGTAAAAGCTCGTGCAATTTCAGGGTGTTCGCTACCAGCAAATAGCATATCGTCCAAAACCAGCAGATTATTTACATGTGGGGGGAGAAGTTCATCATCAGACAGAGAATCGGGTATTCCTTCAACAAACTTGATTTTTATTGTCTTCAATAATTCATCATACAGAGGTTGGTAACATGAATAACACCATACAATATTGTCAGGCTTTTGAGATAACACATGTTCCGAATTCTCTAAAATACTTTTTACAAAAAAAGTTTTGCCACTGTTTGAAGGGCCGGCAATTAATGCTGAAAAGGCAATTGTAGCCGGGGGTCAAAACCCTCGACAGCAGTCATAATATCTTAAGCTTTAAGACACACTGGGGCTTGTAGCATAAGTCAGTAGCCAAAGGGCAATGTGGTACCGTCAGGCAATAGCTGTCTCTTGTCATAGACTACCCTGAATCTTTTAGTGAGTGGTGCGTTTCTTAGATGGAACCCCTTTTTATCCCTCACTATTTTGTTGTAGGAGCTCAAAATCTCCAAGTCACTATTCTTGTCCTTTACGAACCCCTCGACCAAGCGCGTGATTGATTCCAAGTTTACACGCGGTGCATTTTCATAGTTTTGAGTCACGCCTTTGGCTTTCAACACCACGTGATTGGCTTTAGTCCTAAAAGCATAGCTTTTTGGACCACATGAGGACCATTCTGTAATATGGTCACCCTCTTCGAGTTCACTCGTTAAACCCCCAAGATAGTTGCTAAGTGGGGGGGTCCAATCCCCCGGTTTGCTTACATAGACCACAGAGTCTGTGTCGTGGTAAAGAACCCGCCTCTGAAGCTGTTCCATGAGGGTGTACAGTTCAAGGCGGCCATAGGCTGTGGTAAATGCTGCAAGAAACACATTTACATTACCCGGGGGTAGAACCCACTTTTGGTGGCGCCTCCATTGCACCAAGGCAATGTCTTGACTCAAGAAGGAAAAATGTGAAATTTCGTATTGGTCCGAAAAAACAAATTCCAAAAATTCTTCGGGGTCTTTAATGATCGAAGTTGTTAGCATATTGCATCTCTGCGCTAATTTCCCCCAAAGGGAGTTCAAGTACAATTTCGACACATTTCTTTTGGTTTTGTTGACCTCTATTCTGTCAGGGTCAAGAAGTATGCCTTCTCTGTCATGGTAGTCTTGAATGTACTGGTCTTTACTTTCTTGATCTGTGACCGATGCAGGATAGCCTGAAGCCATCTGCTTGCATCTCAAGAAGGTTTTGATGTACTCTTTAAAAAGTGTGTCTGATTTCCTGGAAAAGTTCCACACTTCAAAGATTTTGGCCACACGATACCCCTTCTCTAAAGCCTTAGAGAATTCTACAGTGACCCATACACCGGTCAGGGCTCTTTCTTGATCTGTGTGATCACAGGGGTTTTCCTGGTTGTGGTTTTCACAGCATGTGCGACAAAGGGGAAAGAAAAGTTTTCCTTTAGGACCCTTGTAAGGCAACACAGGTATAAACAGCCCCCTAGGAGGGTAGACAGTCGCTTTGATTAAACCAAAATAATTTTGGGGTTCGTCAAAGTCGCTGTGAATAATTTCAGGATGCCCTATAGGATAGAATGAGGAACTCATTACATGAGGATATAGGGATGTAAAATCTACATAGCCTATTGTCTCGTCGGGTTGAGCTACATAACGCAATGTCAAAGCATTGGTCCGGCCTCCAAACAAGGCCTGTCGCGGTTCCAGGGGCTCTGGAGGGTCATAATGGGTAAGGAAGGCCTTAACACTAGGATCTGCCTTTTTGAGGGCTGTCCATTCGTGCTCCCACAAAACCACAACTTTTAACCCGTAAGTAGCCTTTAAAGAATTCAGTTTGTCTTGAAACTCTTGGTACATTTCCCCAAAAGTCTTTTGGGTTAGGACACACAAGGTGTGGGGGACAAAGCATAATTTACAACCGTGGAAGAAACAACCGTTGTACTCATACACTGTCTCAACCCCGTCAATCTGTGTGTATCCATCTACATGGTAAGGCCCAAAAGCCTTCTCCCCCCGATTCAAAGCATATTGGATAAAAATATCTTTATCCTGGGCCAAGTACTCCAACCATTGAATGGAACCACTAGAGTAGGCCTTGAATTGGCGTCGGTAGTTGTCTGGCGATGGGATAGCTATAGATTCAGGAGTTAGATAGTGTGTACGATAGGTTTTCATGCACGCTGATGCAATAGTTGTACAGCTCCAGGGGTCAATGCCCGCATCTTTGATTACCTCTTCTCTGAATCTGAGGCATCCTTCACGAAGTATAACAACGTCATTGTCACAGTATGATTCCATCTCTTTATGGAAATCAAAAGTGCCATGTCTTACGGTCTCGTACCATGTCATGAATCTCTCACGCTCTTTGGGAGACATTTGATCACACCCGTACATTTCGGGGGCTGGATAAGATCCTATATAATGTAGATTCTCCTCAGATGTGAAGAAATGAGGGAAATAGCCTTTGACAGAGTTTTCAAAACCCAAGGCCTCTGGCATTTGAGCCAATCTCATGGGTAAGAAGCTTAAGCTGTCAATGTATCTCTGTTTGAAGGCGGGGTCAACAAAGCATAATATTTTACTCCCTTGAGCTATGACACTGGGTGCCACGCCTTGCTGTATCAAAGGGTTCAGAAGCAGATAGGAGTCATAGGCCCTAGCATTGTGAGCTATAAACGTGAAGTTTCTGTACTGGGCTTTTCTAAAATGTTTTAGAAAGAGTCGGGCACAATCGGGTCCCTCGGCCGACCATTTTTCACCCTTGAAAGTCATGGTTGACACAAAAATAGGCAAATGAACCCCTGATTGCTGAGTTGTCTCAAAATCATAAAACACATATTTCTCTGTATGTTCATCTTCAGCCAAGGGCTGAATGTAACACTCATGTGTTACTTCTTGAACCGCTTCCGCGTCTCTGCTTTTCAAAGGACCTTTACAGATTGGGCAGTGTATAATTCCACAAACATGAGGTTTAGGGCTATCTATTTTAAGGTTGTAATTGCAATGACATTTTGGACATTTCTTGTTAATGTCACAACTGCTTACAGATTTACATGCCTTGGGATGCCATGTTTCAGTTTTGTGTTTTTCGTAACAGTAGGCCGAACGACATGTGCGGTGACAATCCGCACAGGGGGTCAAGTTTAGCGGCTGCATAGGGCAATGTTTATCCAGACATACTGAACAGTTGTAACGGCACGAGTGCCCCCCCATGCGTGTGTAGCCGGTATGACAGGCTGGACAGACATATGGCGCGCCTAAAAAGGCTGTGATGTTAGTTACGGCATAGTAATGCTCATTTTGCACATAAAAGTACATAGTCTTAGGATGTGGTTCGGGTATATTTTGGAACTTGAGGAGAGCGTCATTAGCCCTACTGTGGTACAAAACCACAATCTTGATGTTCAGAAAGTTTTCAAATTTGACTATGTCTGAGAAAGCCACAGCATCCTGTATACCGAGACCCACCGCAGTTTGTAGCTCTCGAGCTTTATGTAACGCGGCTTGATCCGTACATCCGGGGCTGAGTAAGTGGGCCAAACCTATGGCAAAACATAGCTTATTACCTGGATTGTGAACGTTTATGAGATAGGCCCTTTTATTGCTTATGATTTCGGACTGCATTAAACTCTCGAGCTTTCGTCTCTGACCCCCGCCCCCTTGTGGTTGGCGTACTAATTGTACTACAAGTTCGAGGGTCCTATCTGCTAGCACGTTTAAATTTGACTGTACAAGGCGTTCTAGCAGTTTAACAAATTGTTCAAGCTCTGCTTCACCATTCTGTAAAATAAGCGATACCTTGCTCTGTAGACTGTCTCCACAAATTTCCAACTGTAAGAGATCCCTAGGTTCGCTATAATCTCTAATCCTCGCTAACAGTTCATTCAAAGTGTCCATAAGCATTACGTAAAACACAGCATATTCCCGAATCTGACCCCCCCATGCGAAATTGAAAAACTGGCGAACCTCAATATTGTTGAATTTATTTCGACGCAAAACATGTACACTTCGATCAAGACCTCCCCCCTCCAGATTTACTAGGCAATTGTCCAACTGTTCAAAAACATCGTATTGGGTTTCAGACTCTTCGGACATTGGTGTTAAAGGCTGATTTATAGGTGTCTGGGGTGCCGAATTAAACCTAGCGCTCTCGTTCTGTACACTGATCTCAAGACCGCCCCCCTCCAGATTTGCTAGACATTTGTCCAACTGTTCAAAAACATCATATTGACTTTCAGACTCTTCGGACAATGTTGTTAAAGGCTGTCTTAGAGGTGTCTGTGGGGCCGAATTAAACCTAGGGCTCGCGTTAAGCTGGGTAATTAGAGATATGATGGTTTCGGGAATCTGTGTTAACATGTTTTCCTCGGAAGGCCCTGACTCATTCATACGTGTAATAATGTCTATGAGTTCGGAGGGAATCTGGGATAATAGATTTTCATCTATTGTCATTATGTCAATTACCCCCGAATCATTCATATGGTTAACTATATCTTGGAGCTCTGTAGGGATCCTGGCTAAGAGTGTTTCAATTGTCTCACTTTGGTCTATAGGGGGCGCCATCTGTCTAATTAAGGATGTGTGTGTGTGTGTGTGTGTTTACATGTGTGTTTTTTAACGGCGGTATTTGCTTGTTTTAGCACTAATGTTTTTTAACATACTGGGTAGCTCGCTACGCCAGAATGACACATCCTGATTGTATTGATGCTCGAGTAGAATACACATGCGCCTCTGGAGTAGAGCCTTTCGTGATTTTAAACCCAGGGTAAACGCTTTGAAAAAACGTTCTTGGTCTATTTCAGAATCTGCTGTTTCCCCCACAGAATTGGCCGATTCAAGAAGGTTGGCAGCTTCACAGAACATCAAATCGTCTACCTCAGAAATGTCATTTAAATCTTTGACATCATCAGGTTTCGCTGGTGTCTTTGGAGCCTCCTCGGGGATGCTTGTCTGGGCATCCTCCGATGTTTGTGCGTTGTGTTCATAAGCCGGTGAGGAGTCTGAAATAAAAATAATACATACACAAATAGGTTATTAACCCTAAAATATGTTAAAAATGCCAAATACATTTCAGATATAAGCCTATATATTAACAATACATTAATTAAATACCTCGGCTTTTTTGACGAGGGCTGTTCTGAAGAAGCTCTGAAACCAGGGGCTTTTGTCTTTGTTCAACCTGTATTACAACATCTGCAGGTCCGGTAGATGGGGAGCCTGAAAAAACAAACAAACAAAAAAAACAGCATTAGGCCTTGTTTTAACATATTCCGGCATAAAAAAAATATATAAATATTAAAATAATAATATATATAAATAATAATATATAATTGATTCATACCTAGTCCTTGGAACGACGTCTCGTGAATATCGGCCAAGTAGAATTGTTCGGGTGAAGCGGAACTGTGGATCTGAGCACTAATTATCCTTTGGTGTTTAGAAATATGGGGGACAACGTTGTCCTGGCCAAGGGGAGTTGACCTGCCGTTTAAAGTCTCTGTTCGCTGCTTTTGTGTAAATACATCCTGGGAGTAGGGCAGAATTGTCTCGTAGTCATATGCTTCGCAGAAACCGTTCAGGCTCCATAGGGCATCGTTTAACCTTCTAGGCTTTAGGTCCTCTGTAAACATATAAAATAACTTTTAATATAAGATGCCCACACTTTTTGTTTTTAAGGTATAAATATTTTTATGTATGGAATTCTTGGAGCTTACTTACGTTGACAATTCAGGGCAGGCGTTTGTTTGTAGGCACTTTGTTTCGGAGCCCCATGGGATGATTCGAGCTCAGTTATACCTCGGAGTATCTGCGTGAATGCTTCAGAATCTATAAAACATTCGACAATATTAAAGCTATAATCACTTTAGCTAATATTGCCTTGTTATACGGTAAGCATACTGATCCTAATGATTGTTTAATATTTCTATAACATCCCACGCTTTTCAAACAATTCCCCACAACAATCAAATCTAATAAAGATTTATTTCAAGAACTCACCTTGCGATAGATCCATTAGACTGTTTTCCCCGATTATCTTTTTTAACGCTTCAGTCCGATAACGATTCTTGGAGTTTCTGGAGGTGCTGTTTGCATCGGAACTAAAACGCTGCTAACATTGCCCATGGTTTCTAGCGCTTTTGTACCCTACGACCTAGAGAAAAACCCCTGAATGATTTTTTTACATAGCATTTGGGGTTTGTCGGTTTTTTCGGGCTATACCCCCGCCCATGGTATATTTGACACATTTCAAACACATGGTATTGGGTGTGTCTAAACATTAGGATCCTTTTGGAGCTTCTAAAATCTCCGGGGTGCTAGCACCTAGATGCATGGGGGTGTGTTGTTCTCGACATCGCTGGGATGAATGACTTTTTAGCCCACCTAAAAAAAATAGTTTTATGAAAGGCCTTTAAGATTAGGAGTCGTAAGACACAATATTATTGTTGGGGGGTAGGCATCTGTTTTGCAGGCTAGTGTAAACCTTGGTTTCAAACGACCCACCAGGCATGCATGGGTATTTTTTTAACAAACAACCCGCCCCCCTTTTTCTGTTTTTGAAACACACACACACACACACACACACACAGCCACTACAGAAAACTCCCTCACGCACATGCGCGCGCACATGGCTTTTTCCGCAAGATTTTTCTCAGGGACAGACTGCGCTAAGAGTGAACAAACGCGAGAGTTCATAACGTGGTGAGATTCTGATTTTAAAACCATTTATTTCATTCAAAATATTTAGTACATACATTTTATATCGTTACATTCTTAAGGTATTTTACGATGCCTTTCTTACAGATCCTGGGAGCTTATGCAACCAACCGCCATTGTCCGTGTCGAGTTCACCCTCAAAAGGCAAGGCTCTCTTGCTATGTCCATCAACACATGGTAAGTTTTCACTCCAGGGGTAGATCCGCCGTCGGGCCTTTTGGTCTTGACTCTGTCTCAAGGAAAGCCTCGCCCAGCGCTTTAACTGTTCCCCATTTTGGAAGAGAATGTCCAGCTTATTCATAAGTGTTATGAAAATTGGATAATCCACCCATTTAAAACTAAACACAGGAATAAAAAAGTTTACATGTTTGCGGGCTCTGGAAGCTACCGGAGAATTGACAGACTTTGTAGCATTAGCCTTATCATAAAGGTCACAGGCTAAAATTGTCACTTTGTTGTCAGGGCTACAGTCCATTGAAGCAATTCTTAGAGCCTTGAGATCACTGCGGCCGCAGACCTGTTCTTCCAACGCATATCCTGGCACATTTGTAACACTTAGGACCTGTTCAATTTTACAAAGAGCCAGCCTGATGTTTAGCCATTCTCTCATCCCCAGAGCCGGGGGAAAACTCCCAGGTTTTGCAGGATAAAGGGGTTTGGGTCCACGGTCTGTGAATATCTTTACCGTAGAATCCTCCGGGTGGAATATGTAAGACATGTGGCCCTCACTCGTACCCAAAAATCCTTTAAAACATTCTGGAGCTTCACACAGAACTTCTTCAAGGCTTTGGTCACTGGGTTCATGACAAGCCGAGCATAACATCCCTAAAATTGGCATAGGTGTAATTTTTGTTTAATATTCAGGGGGGTTATCATGTACAGTCTTAAACAGGTATTGTTCAGCGGCTTTATAAGGGGCCTTAACCAACCCAAACCGTGAGAAACAGTAACAGGTTGACCTGACACATGGTCACTTACTCAACCCAGGGCATGCACCCTTCTACATGACATAGGGTCATAAATCATTACATAGGGTCATAAATCAGGCTTGGGTCATCAATCATTAACGGCCTGTCAAAGGGACCCTTACTCACCCCATAGCCCCCACCTAACCAGGCTTGTCTATCAGGCTTGGGTCATCAATCATTAACGGCCTGTCAAATGGACCCTTACTCACCCCATAGCCCCCACCTAACCAGGCTTGCCTGACCAGAAGACATGCACACGTCATCACTACATAGGGTTCACATAGAGTTCACATAGGTTCACATAGGGTCATCAATCAAAATTTTGACCCGTGACATCTACTCTATTCTCTCTCAGGGAGGTGGGAGAGTTGGTCACTATCAGCACAGTAACAACAACACTGCATTTCTTACTATTCAGAGGAGTTGTACACAAGCATATTAGTCACAAACAGACAAGAGAACTTTTGGTTTGCCTCACATTATAACATATAAGTGTGTACATTTAAGTATGATGTTGGTTACGAAAGGAAAGCGAGAGAGGGAGACAGAGAGGGGAGGGGGAGGGGGGAGAGTGAAAGAAAGAGACAGCGGTGTTCCAACGGTAGAGATGCAATGAGGTCAAAGGTCAAACCATGAAGTGTCCTTCATGAGGTCAGAGGATGAAATAAAATACAATGAAACAATGACATAAAAAATTTAACATTGTAAATCCCATCTGTCATTAAGTGATTGTGTTTTCTCTCTCTTGTTATAAAAGATAACCGCTCCTGCAATCATGAGCTAAAGCCAGAGACATTGCCTGACATTGTGATGTTGCTGACCTCTGGTGACCCTATTTGTTTGAGCCAGAAGTGATCACACACACACACACACACACACAAAAACAGGCCCGTTCATTACTTCAGGATCCTACTCTCAACCTTCACACCCCGGCACACCAGTCATAATCAATGTCATATCACAGTCAATGTCAGGAGTGACAAACACACTCTCAAAATGATCCCTGTAAAAGGAAGTGTTCAGGCCTTATGGTTTCTTGTCTAGTCTGTTTTCCCATTATACATGGCCATCATGTTGTCAGGCAGGCAAGAAGCAGATCGGGGCTGAGGCAGGCAAGGCAGTTCAGTAGCACAGCTGACTTAGTCTTTTTTTGTCATTAGTTCAGTGGCCACCGTCTGACCCATGCAAACATTTATTTTATTGATTTAACATCACATCACTCCACGGCAGTGATACACAACTCGCAGCTAGCTGAGCTGCTCTCATTTTGGTCAAAACTAATGGACATCACATTGTAGTGTACTGTATGAAGCACATCCAACTGGCAGATTGTTGACAATGAGAATTGAAGGTAGTGGGCCTTTCTTGGGCTGAAAGCCTTTTATATGTTGTCTGTGGCTTCAGTGCTTTGAGCTTGGACAAAAAATGTCCAACAACCTGAAGATGTGAAATAGTAGCGCAGATTGGATAATACATCATGGCAAACCACAGTCATGAGCTAGATACATCAAGGTCATCCTGCTTTTCTACCATGTTTTGACATTGTAATTTCAGTAAAAAATGGTTGATAAGGTGGTCATGAGATTATTCTTGCAAAAGTCCGTACTTCAGAAGAAGCATGAGTCCTTAGGAATCCCCCCCCCTCTCTCTGTTCTTTACTTTTCTGTATAAAGGACGTTCTCTCCTTGAAGACGGTGTGTCCTCTCAACATTTTGTTATGAGGCTGCTGAAGGGCATCTACTGTAGAGGAATACTTAGCAGCAGTGAAATTAACAATAGTAATACTGCTTGGATTTACACGTTTAATGAAGATTGCACAAGAGCTGCAAACAAATTTCATTAAGAAATGCAGGGGAGGGCATAGAAGATCTCGAAGACTCAGTGAAATGAAACACAAAGAGAGACAACAAAATTCAACAACAGATGACTTGCAAAAAGGTCAAACTGGCATTCGTATCAGTGTTAATTCAGACTACCAAAACAAATACCAATGATTAAGATGCTTTAGGGAACATGTAATACTTCCGAGAATATTCAGACCCCTTGACCTTTTCCACATTGTGTTACGTTACGGCCTTAATCTAAAATGTGTTAAATAATCCCCCCCCCCCCATCAATCTACACACAATAGCCCATAATGACAAAGCAAAAACAGGGTTTTAGATTTTTTTTTATACAAAATGTAAAACAGAAATACCTTATTTACATAAGTATTCAGACCTTTTTCTATGAGACTCGAAATTGAGCTCAGGTGTATCCTGTTTCCATTGATCACCATTGAGATGTTTCTACAACTTGATTGGAGTCCACCTGTGGTAAATTATATTGATTGGACATGATTTGTAAAAGCACACACCTGTCTATTCAAGGTCCCACAGTTGACAGTGCATGTCAGAGCAAAAACACTTTTATGGAGGAGTGGCCAGACGGAAGCCACTCCTCAGTAAAAGCCACATGACAGCCCGCTTGGAGTTTGCCAAAAGTCACCTAACGGACTCTCAGACCATGAGAATCAAATCAAATCAAATCAAATTTCATTGGCCACATACACGTGTTTAGCAGATGTTATTGCGGGTGTAGCGAAATGCAAGTTTCTCTGGTCTGATGAAACCAAGATTGAACTCCTTGGCCTGAATGCCAAGCATCACATCTGGAGGGAACCTGGCACCATCCCTACGGTGAAGCGAGGGAAAGATGAACAGAGCAAAGTACAGACAGATTCTTGCTCAAGAGCGCTTAGCCAAGACAAACCAGGAGTGGCTTTGGGACACGTTTCTGAATATCCTTGAGTGGCCCAGCCAGAGCCTGGACTTGAACCCGATCCAACATCTCTGGTGAGACCTGAAAATAGCTGAGCAGTGTTCCTCCCCATCCAACCCGACAGAGCTTGAGAGGATCTGCAGAGAAGAATCAGAGAAACTCCCCAAATGCAGGTGTGCCAAGCTTGTTTGCGTTATACCCAAGCAAACTTGAGGCTTTAATTGTTGCCAAAGGTGCTTCAACAAAGTAAAGGGTCTGAATACTTATGTAACGGTGAAATGTCAGTTTACACTTTTTTATGCATCTGCAAAAATGTCTTAAAACCTGTTTTTGCTTTGTCATTATGGGGTATTGTGTGTAGATTGATGAAGGGGGAAAAATTATTTATCCATTTTCGAATAAGGCTGTAACGTGTTATTACAACGTTTTTAACAACCTATCAGATCATTCAGCAGTCGTGGATAGGGGCATTTAGAAATGTAACTAATATTTGGGTATGAGTCCCAAATGGCACCCTATTCCTTCCTTATATAAATGCTGTATATTCCTTATACCCTATGGGCTCTGGTCAAAAGTAGTACACTATAGTACACTATAAAAAGAATTGGGTGCCATTTGGGACGCACACTTTGACTCTGTCTGATTTGCAGCTGTGGGTGTCCGTTCCAGTACAGTTACGCTTATCGGTAGAGATAGAGGTGGAATATGAGTCAATGTTTGTACATGTGTCATGACTGGCGTGTGAGTCAGACTGTTGAGTTCTCCTATGGATTAATGACCCAAAAAGCATCAAGCACATAACAAAACATGGTGCAGCGTCTGCAGCTGGCTGCCTGAACACTTGCTTCACACTTGCAGCACTTGCTTTATGTCCGTACTGTGGT
>NC_034184.2:51076411-51198911 GCF_002021735.2 Oncorhynchus kisutch | reverse complement strand
TTTGGGAAAGAAATGGTAATGTAGTGTTTGTCTCATTAAACATCTTAGAACATCTAATCTAATATATGCTCACCAGTACTAATTATATATAAGAGTGAGAAGACCTGTGTTTGGATGTTTTATCTAGGCTTAAAGAAATCTGTGTTTCCCTTGTTTAATCTGACAACTGTGAATATGTAGGCCTAACTGGAAAATGGTTATTCTACATCAATGAGTATAAGTGTAATTTATTTTCCCACCTGAGCTTGCTGACAATGCTTTAGTGTATTAGTCATTATACATATTCAGCAGGATTTATTAATAATGTCTTTGTAACACACTATCATTATGTTGATACAATAGCTGCTCTTGACGATGTTTTATTGTCCCACTATTTATCATTCTAAAGGAGTTTATGTGTTTTAAGGTAAAAAAAAAGTATATATTCACACAGTTATTTTGAATATTTCTAATATCTTACTATCATGAATAAAAATGCCTCATTCTGTAGGCCTACAATTACATCTGTTCTTGATTCATATTTATCTGTTTCTAGAGGAACAACATTTTCATAATACCGGGTTGGGATTAGAAATGTGAACAGGCAAAAACAAAGTTGAAACTGGCCTCTTGAAAAGCCATCGTATGATTGCAGAGTGTGGGTGCTTCCTAAATGGCACCCTATTCCATATATAATGCACTGATTTTGGTTAGAGCCCTATGGGACCTGATCAAAAAAAGTGCACCGCATAAGGAATAGCGCACCATTTGGGACTCATTCTGTCTTCACTTTCTGTTTGTCAATGTGCTGGCAGAGGCTACGTCTTATTAAATGACACCTTATACACCAATTATGAACAGGGCCCATAGGGCTCTGGTCAAAGGTAGTACACTACTAGGCAATATGGTGCCATTTGGGACTAACTCTGAATCAAACTCGGTCTGATTCTGAAGCAGCTCCCACTCAGGAACATTTTGAGAGAGCACTTTACATCTGGTGGTTGAATATCAACGAGTTGCAATTCATCCATTGTCTCTTTGTGTATCCATTAGTTTGGATTGACAGTAGCACTGTGGCTCATCCAATGCATTTCCACCTATTGTATAAAACATAAATGTCAGGCAATTTTCTTGTCATAGTTATTGCCATACAGGGAGTAACCCACATACTGTACATTATCAACATCCTACCCTTGCTTCAGTGTTCATTATCTGCTCACACTGTATACTGTACAACTACAGGGTACTGACAAAATAAAGGAAACACCAACATAAAGTATCTTAATAATGCGGTGGGCCACTAAGAGTGAAGACGGGATTTTAGCTTGCTCCGAATAACCTTAACTTGTATCCATCTCAAACTTACTTAAAGCTGCCCCTAAAAATTTTGAAAAAAAAAAACATTAAAAAAAATACTATTGGGGAGACGCTCATTCTATACGAGCCCCTCAATCTCTCCAGCAATGGAGCCGTCATATACATGTTTGACGATGTTTGTGTTTTCGAGTGGATACTCCTCTATGAGTGATAAGTAATCTACAGACTTGGACTTTTATTAAGGAGTTCCTATGGAAGTCAGAGCAGAGGATGTGGGAGATGATGGATGTAAATTCATTCTTCAGGAAAGTAAGTGGGTGACACAAAAATGCTATAGCTTTTGTTATCACTGAAAGAGAAACTTTTCCAAAATCAAGGAGAAAGAAACTACAAAATGCTGCTAAACTACTGCTTTAACCTCCAGCAAGAAAAACATATATGACATAATTGAACATTTTACCAGCAGGCAACCAACAGAAAGTGCTGGACTGGCCCAGACATTCCTTGCGGTTAGGGAATAATCTGTTATTTTAATGCAACCTTCCATCACCGTTGCCTCAGAGTCAGAACGTTCTAAGATGTACAGTAGTTTATACGGGGTAGAGTGTTCTATTACATAGGCTATTCCCTCTCTAGAGCAATACTGTTGACCAGGGCCCATAGTATCTTTGTTGGGAATAAGGTGCCAATTGAGAAGCACCCATAGTGTGTGTGTTGCGTAGAAGGGCAATGTTTTGTGTGTCCGCCAAGCTGCTATCTTATCAGGAGGGATGTGTGTTTGTGTCTTAGTGAACTCATTAAATGCGGGGACGTCTTAATTAAAAGTGGGTTCGCATGTAGAAATTAAATGGCAGGTAGTCATTGTGTGTCAGTGGTTAGTGTTGGACTCATAACTGAAAGGTTGCAAGATCAAATCCCCAAGCTGACAAAGTAACAATCTGTCTTTCTGCCCCTGAACAAGGCAGTTAACCCTATGTTCATAGGCTGTCTTTGAAAATAAGAATTTGTTCTTAAACTGACTTGTCTAGTTAAATAAAGGTAAAAAAAACAGATAGCAGATGGTCTCAGGTTCTGTTAAGTTCAATGGGTGAAAGAAGGGATTTGCTGATGTAGGGTCTTAATTTCACAGTAAACAAATTAACCAATTGTGCAAAAAAGTGTTTTGTGTAGCTTATTTTTTTACTTATTGTGTACATAATGTTGCTGCTACTGTCTCTTTTAACCGAAAATAACTTCTGCACATCAGAAAAGCAATTACTCACCGCGGACTGGAAGAAACTTTTCCCTTTAACGAGTCCGACAAGAAGGATATCCTGCTTTCACTGGAACAGGCCCAGATCCATGTCTTTTGCTGAAGAAAAAAAGGGGACGCAGATCGGGGATCCTTCTGAGAAGCCGGAGGCGAGCGAGTAAACTCCCAATGCCTCCCATTCTCCTTGCTAACATGCAATCATTAGAAAATAAAATTGATGACCTACTATTAAAATTATCCTACCAACATTAAAAACAGTAACATCTTATGTTTCACTTAAATGTGGCTGATGAAGAAATGGACAATATAGACCTGGCGGGATTTTGCATGCACTGGCATTACAGAGACGCTACCTCTGGTAAGACTAGGGGTGGGGGTGTGTGTATTTTTGTCAATAACAGCTAGGTGCACGATGTCTAATATTAAAGAAGTCTTGAGGTTTTGCTCACCTGAAGTACAGTACCTTATGATAAACTGTCAACCACACTAATTACCTAGAGTGTTCTCATCTGTATTATTCTTAGCCGTCTATTTACCACCACCAAGCGAAGCTGGCACTAAGACTGCTCTCAACCAACTCTATAAGGCCATAAGCAAAGACGAAAATGCTCACCCAGAAGCGGCGCTCCTAGTGGCCGGGGACTTTAATGCAGGCAAACTTAAATCAGTTTTACCAAATTTTTACCAGTATGTCACATGTATGTCACATGTGCAAGAGTAAGAGCAGTCTGAATAGGTGGACCCTGCCGTGTCACAGAGCTTTTTCATACGCGCGACAGAGAGAGTGCCTTTCTTGTTTAGCTTTTATATTGATGTCCGGTTGAAATATTATCGATTGTTTAGGCTAAAAACAACCCGAGGATTGAATATAAACATCGTTTGACATGTTTCTATGAACTTTACGGATACAATTTGGATTTTTTTGTCTGCCTGTTGTGACTGTGCAAATAAAATGGAAGTTTCCGTATATATAGAGAGACTTTATCGAACGAAAGGAACATTTATTGAATAAATGAATGTCTTCTGAGTGCAACCATATGAATATCATCAAAGGTAAGTGATACATTTTAGCTCTATTTCTGACTTGTGTAACTCTTCTACTTGGCTGGTTACTGTTTGTAATGATTTGTCTGCTGGGCGATGTTCTCAAATAATCGTAAGGTATGCTTTCACTGTAAAGCATTTTTTAAATCTGACACCGTGGTTGGATTCACAAGAAGTTAATCTTTAAACCTATGTAAAATAGTTGTATCTTTTCTGAATTTTTATCATACGTATTTTTGTATTTGAATTTGGCGCTCTGCAATCTCACTGGATGTTGAGAGACGCTTGAGACGCTAGCGTCCCACATACCCTAGAGTGGTTAAACAGGTCAACATTCACAAAGCCGCTGGGCCAGACGGATTACCAGGACGTGTACTCAAAGCATGCGCGGACCAGCTGTCAAGTGTCTTCACTGACATTTTCAACCTCTCCCTGACTGAGTCTGTAATACCCACATGTTTCAAGCAGACCACCATAGTCCCTGTGTGAAGGTAACCTGCCTAAATGATTCCCACCCTGTGGCACTCACGTCGGTAGCCATGAAGTGCTTTGAAAGGCTGGTCTTGACTCACATCAACAACATCCTCCCGGACACCGTAGACAAAATCCAATTCGCATAACGCCCCAACAGATCCACAGATGACACAATCTCAATCGCACTCCACACTGCACTTTCTCACTTGGACAAAAGGAACACCTATGTGAGAATGCTTTTCATCTACAACAGCTCAACACCATAGTTCCCACGAAGCTCATCACTAAGCTAAGGACTCTGGGACTAAACACCTCACTCTGCCACCACACATCTGACACGCTGATCCTTAACACTCAGGCCCCTCAGGGGTGTGTACTTAGTCCCCTCCTGTATTCCCTGTTCACCCATGACTGCATGGCCAAACACGACTCCAACACCATCATTAAGTTTGTTGACGACACAACAGTGGTTGGCCTGATCACCGACAATGATGAGAGGTCAGAGAACTGGCAGTGTGGTGCTACAGGAAAAGGCGGGCGGAACACACACATATTAACACCGATGGGGCTGTAGTGGAGCGGGTCGAGAGTTTCAAGTTCCACATCACCAACAAACTATCATTGTCCAAACATATCAAGACAGTTGTGAAGAGGGCATGACAAAACCCTTTCCCACTCAGGAGGCTGAAAAGATTTGGCATGGGCCCCCAAATCCTCAAAAGGTTCTACAGCTGCACTATCGAGAGCATCCTGACCGGTTGCATCACTGCCTGGTATGGCAACTGCTCAGCATCTGACCGCAAGGCGCTACAGAGGGTAGTGCGAATGGTCCAGCACATCACTGGGGCCATGCTTCCTGCCATCCAGGACCTATATACAGTGCCTTGCGAAAGTATTCGGCCCCCTTGAACTTTGCGACCTTTTGCCACATTTCAGGCTTCAAACATAAAGATATAAAACTGTATTTTTTGTGAAGAATCAACAACAAGTGGGACACAATCATGAAGTGGAACGACATTTATTGTATATTTCAAACTTTTTTAACAAATCAAAAACTGAAAAATTGGGCGTGCAAAATTATTCAGCCCCCTTAAGTTAATACTTTGTAGCGCCACCTTTTGCTGCGATTACAGCTGTAAGTCGCTTGGGGTATGTCTCTATCAGTTTTGCACATCGAGAGACTGACATTTTTTCCCATTCCTCCTTGCAAAACAGCTCGATCTCAATGAGGTTGGATGGAGAGCATTTGTGAACAGCAGTTTTCAGTTCTTTCCACAGATTCTCGATTGGATTCAGGTCTGGACTTTGTCTTGGCCATTCTAACACCTAGATATGTTTTTTTTTGAACCATTCCATTGTAGATTTTGCTTTATGTTTTGGATCATTGTCTTGTTGGAAGACAAATCTCCGTCCCAGTCTCAGGTCTTTTGCAGACTCCATCAGGTTTTCTTCCAGAATGGTCCTGTATTTGGCTCCATCCATCTTCCCATCAATGTTAACCATCTTCCCTGTCCCTGCTGAAGAAAAGCAGGCCCAAACCATGATGCTGCCACCACCATGTTTGACAGTGGGGATGGGGTGTTCAGGGTGATGAGCTGTGTTGCTTTTACACCAAACATAACGTTTTGCATTGTTGCCAAAAAGTTCAATTTTGGTTTCATCTGACCAGAGCACCTTCTTCCACATGTTTGGTGTGTCTCCCAGGTGGCTTGTGGCAAACTTTAAACAACACTTTTTATGGATTTTATGGACTTTTTAAGAAATGGCTTTCTTCTTGCCACTCTTCCATATAAAGGCCAGATTTGTGCAATATACGACTGATTGTTCTCCTATGGACAGAGTCTCCCACCTCAGCTGTAGATCTCTGCAGTTCATCCAGAGTGATCATGGGCCTCTTGGCTACATCTCTGATCAGTCTTCTCCTTGTATGAGCTGAAAGTTTAGAGGGACGGCCAGGTCTTGGTAGATTTGCAGTGGTCTGATACTCCTTCCATTTCAATATTATCTCTTGCACAGTGCTCCTTGGGATGTTTAAAGCTTGGGAAATCTTTTTGTATCCAAATCCGGCTTTAAACTTATTCACAACAGTATCTCGGACCTGCCTGGTGTGTTCCTTGTTCTTCATGATGCTCTCTGCGCTTTTAACGGACCTCTGAGACTATCACAGTGCAGGTGCATTTATACGGAGACTTGATTACACACAGGTGGATTGTATTTATCATCATTAGTCATTTAGGTCAACATTGGATCATTCAGAGATCCTCACTGAACTTCTGGATAGAGTTTGCTGCACTGAAAGTAAAGGGGCTGAATAATTTTGCATGCCCAATTTTTCCGTTTTTGTGGCAAAAGGTCGCAAAGTTCAAGGGGGCCGAATACTTTCGAATACTTTGCAAGGCACTGTAATAGGGGCTTTCAGAGGAAAGCCCATAAAATTGTCAGATACTCCAGTCACCCAAGTTATAGACTGTTTACTCCGTTACCACATGGCAAGCGGTACCGGAGCGCCAAGTCTAGGACCAAAAGGCTCCTCAACAGCTTTTACCCCCAAGCCATTAGACTGCTGAACAATTCATAACAACCGCCACCAGACAATTTACATTGACAGCCCCCCCTTGTACTCTGCTGCTACTCGCTGTTTGTTTGTGACCTATGCATAGTCACTTCGCCCCCACCTACATGTACAGATTACCTCAACTAGCCTGTACCCCTGTACACTGACTCGGTACCGGTGCCCCCTGTGTATAGCCTCGTTATTGTTATTCTTATTGTGTTACTTTTTATTATAACTTTTTATTTTAGCCTAATTGGTAAATATCTTCTCCTTCTTGAACTACGCTGTTGGTTAAGGGCTTGTAAGTAAGCATTTCACGGTAAAGTCGAGACGTGTTGTATATGGCGCATGTGGCAAATAAAGTTTGATTTGATTTTGGATTTAGGGAAGGGCATTCAACATGTACAGCACTTACACACATGACTGACAATTGGTTGAAGGAAATTGATAATGAAAAGATTGTGGAAGCTCTTTTGTTAGACTTCAGGGCTGCTTTTGACATTATCGATCATAATCTGCTGCTGGAAAAATGTATGTGTTATGGCTTTACATCACCTGCTATATTGTGGATCGAGAGTTACCTGTCTCACAGAACACAGAGGGTGTTCTTTAATGGATGCCTCTCCAACATAATCCAGGCAGACTCAGGCATTCCCCAGGGCAACTTCCAATGCTCCTTACTTTTTTCAAGCCTTTACTATTGACCTACCACCTGAGGTGGGACCAATACATTGTTTAACAAGTCACAAGTAAGTCTCAAGTCTTAGCACTCGAGTCCCAAGTCAAGTCCCAAGTCAAGCCAGGCAAGTCCAAGTCAAGTATCAAGTATCGAGTCCTAAACGTTGAGTTTAGAGTCCTAATAGTTAGTAATAGTTAGTTTATTACATTTACGCAAATCATGAATGCTTTTAAAAATATCTATATATTTATTACTTTCCAAATAAACATTATATTTCCATGGAAATAAATGGGTAGCCATGAGAAAGACCCCTCCCCCAATAGTGATCGACTATCGAGGATTGCTATGGGGAACAATCGGGCGATGTAGGCTTGTACACAATCACCCAACCTTAACACACAGTCACACACACACACAGTCACACACACACACACTCTCTGTGTGGTTACAGTAGGCTAACATATGTCAATGGTTTTAGGAACAGCAGTAACATCAAGCAGGATTTAGGCTACCAACTGCCTAGCCAGTTGTAGCTCAATCTTGGGTGCAATGATCATGTTCCTGCACTGACTGACTGTGTGGAGGCTCATTGAGTTAACGTTACGTTAGCCTTCATGCTACACAAGTAAAGTTATAAATTATATAGCTGTCGGCTATATTAGCCACGACTTACCGTTCTGTGTGCAGCTTCAAATGTCGAACAACGTAATTTTATTCCCGCATGTTTTGCAAGTTGCAATCAATTTTTTTGTTGATACAGCGTCATCTTTATATCCAAAAATAACAATTTGGGTTATCATCTTTCCAAGGACTCCATCTGATTCAAACTGTAATCCGTTAAATGAAGAGTTGATGCACTGCACACCTTTTTAAATCGCATCATTTTTTATATTTTTCGGGCTTGTGGAGGGTATCAAGTCAGGTCGAGTCATAAGGCTCAAGTCCTAGTCAAGTCATGAGTCATTGGTGTTAAAGTCAAAGTCGAGTTGCAAGATGCATATTTGTGACTCGAGTCTGACTCGAGTCCAACTCATGTGACTTGAGTCCATAACTCTGCCTACCACTAACTCTGAGTATAGCCTGGGTGTCTATATATGCTGACGATTCTATGCACGTCAGCTACCACAGCAAGTGAAATCACTTTCAGAATGGGTGGCAAGAAATACGTTAAAAAAAAAAAAAAAAAAAAAACATTATTTCAAACCAAAAACAGACATGTGGCGAAATAAATATTGTTGACATTTTGATTTGTGTACGTTTTAATGATTCTAAATGAGCCAAGCACGGCACCAGTTTACATCAAACTATGAAGCACAACAAAATATAGCAAAGGGAATAGAAAATATCCCTTAATAATTAATAATATTGTTACATTTCTCATCTACATTTATTATCTACCGGGCAATTCACCTTTATATCGCTTACAATAGGAGATGTTTCAAAATATGCATTATTCTGAAGTAAAGATTTTATCCCACTAGGTATAGCTTTTGTGACTGTGTCATATTCCTTGCTTGTAACCTCAAAGTTGTATCTTTCCATACATTCTCTATGCATAAATAGATTCCCACGAATACTAACTAATTGGCTGACAAGAACAACGTTTTCCGAGAACCAGTTACGGTAAAATAACATCTTGATTCTATGTAATATCGACCAATTTTTCCATATCAAACATTTATGAGGTGAAAAGCCTGCTTGTGAAAAGCCGCCAATTTCACAGGAAGTTTACCCACAATATAAGGACATTGTAGTAAAAAATTAAGCCCTCTGAGCTTCTGAAAAAATTATGCGGTATAAGAATCCAGAAGCTATGAGGATTTTTGAAGTACCTTTTAACCCAGTTGACTTTTGATGTCTGATTAAAGAGAGTGAAGTCTAAGACATTTAGACTGCCTTCATTAACCCTGTTTCATTAACCCTTTTGTTTTTCCATATGAAGTTGTACAATAGCCTATCTAAGGTACAGCAAGTGGATTTGGGAATGTCAATAGATGAAAAAGATAGGATGCACGAGATAGCCCCTCAGCTTTGGATAAAAGCACCCTCCCTTGAAGACTTAAATCCCTCCTTAACCATGAGGATAATTTATTTTTGATAGATCTTTACACAGAGGTACAGTACCAGTTAAAAGTTTGGACACACCTACTCATTTCTTTATTTCTCTACATTGTAGAATAATAGTGAAGACATCAAAACGATGAAAAAACACATGGAATCCTGTAGTAACCAACAAATTGTCAAACAAATCAAAAAATATTTTGTAATTTAGATTTTTCAAAGTAGCCACCCTTTGCCTTGATGACAGCTGTGCACACCCGTAGCATTCTCTAATGCCAACCGAATGTCCAGATTCCTCCATTTCTTCTCCTGAGGAATCAGGTGGCGGTTTCTCTCCGGTGTATGACGGTGTATGAGTGGTCAGCTAGGAACTACCTTCTCCTCCCTTTGCCATTTCACAAAATTTTTTCTGCCATTTTGCCAAGTTGATATATGAAATGAATATTGACATGTGTGGTCGTAACATGATTTTGTGACATAACACAACAATGTCATGTGATCGTATCAAGTGTCCACCACAGAAATATATGGAGCATGCATCTGTTTATGTACTGTACATGTGCACCTCACGCAGGTTTCAACTCAGGTTGCATGGCCTTAACTTATGTGTGGAATACTATCTGATAAGTGCGTGTGTAACAGTATATATAGTATATACAGTATATATATAAGTATGCTAATGTACTGGTGTGAAGGCATTTTGGCAGTGGTGTAAAGTACTTCAGTAAAAATACTTTAAAGTACTACTTAAGTATTTTGGGGGGTATTTGTACATTACTTTGCTATTTATATTTTTGGCAACTTTAACTTCACTACATTTCGAAAGAAAATAATGAACTTTTTACTCCATACATTTTCCCTGACAATAAAAAGTACTTGTTACATTTTGACAGGTAAATTGTCCAGTTCACACACTTATCAAGAGAACATCCCTGGTCATTTGATCTGGGAGAGTCACTAAACACAAATGCTTCATTTGTAAATTATGTCTGAGTGTTGGAGTGTGCCCCTGGCTATCCGTCTATGAAAATAACAAATAAAAATGGGTCCGTCTGGTTTAATATAAGGAATTTGAAACGTTTTATACTTTTACTTTTGATACTTAAGTACATTTTAGCAAATCCATTTACTTTTGATACTTAAGTATTTTTAAAACCAAACATTTTTAAGACTTTTACTCAAGTAGTATTTTACTGGGTGACTTTAAGTTTTTCTATTAAGGTATCTTTACATTTACTCAAGTATGACAATTTAGTACTTTGTCTACCACTGGATGTGGCGGGAGGTTAAAGCATTTCTTTCACATGACCCATCCATTTAGACAAGTGTGTCTGGGTAAGCATCATCTAATATTTATAAAATATTTTTTCCTTATTGTAGGCTACTACCACTTTTAATCTTAATCTTTACTACACTACTCACTGTTTAGCACATGACCTCACATGTACATCTTTAAAGAGATGGGTGGGGCTGGGTTTAGAGGGTGTGAACAATGCTGAATGGGTGTAGACAAAGGAGAGCTCTCCAATACGTACCAAAACATTCAACTTTTCTCAAAAGTGAGTTTACAAGTTTATCAATTTTCAAAGCAGAATTACTTGTTCCTCAAAAATGCAGTATATGATATACCATGTCAAATTTTGCTAAATAAGACAGAATCCAGGCGGTAAGTCACAAATTAACGGTCTACTGAGCATGGTTCTCTGTTGTGTTTGCTATAAACCGAGTTTTGTTACATTTAGTATTGCAGATATATTGTGGCTTCCATCAATGTAATTGTCTGCATCATTTCCAATCCCCCATATATAAAATATATTTATATTTGATATATTTTCCTTTATTTTCCCCTAACCCCACACCCCTCCCCTAATTGGATTAAACTAATGGACAACAACAGGCTTCTACTTCCAGCTTATACATACACATTTTACGGACACAGTATATTTTACAACAGTTATCTTTTTTTTTTGTCCCATCATTCAGCTACCCTCAGCCCCTCCCATCTATCTCTGAAAATGATCCAGTTTTGATTTCTTTTGGCCATATATTTTTCAACCGTGTTGTTTCACAAAAGTTCTGAACCTATATACATTTTACGGACACAGTGGTTGTTAGTTTGTCAACATCCTTAGCCGTGACGTGCAACTCAATGTACTGTATATTGATTACCAACCACAAACATAAGGGTCGAACCCTGTGAGGTTTATCAAAATAGTAAAAATGCTGCACCCCAGCTGAAACGGCTGGTAGGATGGGTAAGTTGATTCAGTACATGTATCTTCTAAAAGTATTTTAACAATTCAAAAGTCCCCTAGAGTTAGTCATACCTGGGTGTAATTAAACACTGGGTAGTTTCCAGATCAGGATCAGTGGAGATACAGATCTCTTGGCCCGTATTCATAAAGCGTTTCTGAGTAGGAGTGCTGATCCAGGATCAGGTACCCTTGTCCATGTAAAGGCAAAACTGATCCTTGATCAGCACTTTTACTCTAAAACACTTTGTGAATATAATCAAAACATCCCCATGTCAACCTCACTACAACCCCTGAAACCAACTACTGAGTACTACTGAGGCTGGGATTTACGGAAAAAGGAAAAAGGGTGCTATTTGGAGGGTGCTATTTGGGATGCACCCTCAGAACTTAGATTAGAATTTAGATAGTCTGCTGTAATGATGACTATAACTTCAAGTTCAAGTTCTAACTTCTAACTTCAAGATGACAGTAACTCCAAGTTAATGGTGCAATGATAATAATGAACAATTGTGGTGCAACTCGACAGTGAAAAATAATTTTAGTGTCAATGGGCCATCCTTGTTTAATACTGCTTCTTCCCAACTCTAAGATATGGCAAGTATTACTGCCATTCTAATATACACTTTACAATCTAATACTCAACAATTTCCTACAATCTGCAGCTCAACTTCTGCTAAATCTTTATAGGATGTGTGTGTTTGTTGTCATCAGAAGACGTTTAGGTGGGGACAGGTAACATCGGCTGATGTAAAAAGGGCTTTATAAATACATTTGATTGATTGATTGAAATTTTATTGATATAACATACACTGTTTACAGGAAACTCACTCTACATCTTTATATGAAGTTGTGTGGAAAAAGGTACCAAGGACAAAGGAACTCAAAAGGTGTGATTATATTATTTAACAAACCCTTTTGAATATGAAAGTGGATGAAACATTTATTTGGCTCATTAATCTATATGGTCCAAATCAGGTTGATCCACACATATTTATACCAATCTGATGAATTTACAGACAACAAACGATCAAATCATTACGGTGGGAGACTATCAGAGCCGTTCCTGACCTCCCTGGGGCCCTAAGAAAAATTATGCTAAGGGCCCCTCCTACCTGACCCGTGAGCCATGTAAACCATTTGCCATTGCCACACAGTCACACCTGACACCCAAGTGCTCCCACTACAATCCCCCCTCCTTTAAAACAGTTTGCTCCATCTGTCTGTCTAAGAATTAGTATACCTATACAGAACAGAATGAGGTATAAACAAACAATATTTATTGAATAGATTATTTTTTCTAGAATATTAAGATAAGTGAATATTAACATTAACATAAATAAGAAATTGTAGAAATATAAAAAGTAGAAAATAATCAAATATAACATGGAGCTTTGGCTCTGCTGCCTGGTAATTAGTCCAGTCCTCACAATATTACACAATTAGCTTTGTCTATACAATGTAAACATAAGCCTATAGGCTGTGGCTGCAGCTGTGGCTGTCTTAAAATAGTCAAACAAAACCTATACAGCTGTGTGATTAACTTTGGTTTTCTCTACAGCCTGGGCATTCACCTTGTTGAGTGTTTCAAATCTCTCATCCATGGATGTCACAGCAGAGTTGACCACAATGTTGAAGTAGTTGACTTCAATGTTTTGCAGTGCATCAGTCACTGGTTCATCAGGAGCCTCATAGCTTAAGTGCCTCTTGTTGTTACTCAGTCTCTTCTCTTTCAGAACAGCCACCACATGCATTTCTCACAAATGCTTTTGGCTGTTGTCTGGGCCTCAGAGAATCCAGTTTCCCGGTATGTAGTGAGGGAGGCCTTTGCATTTGAGATTAAATTCACTGCGATATCCAACTGCACTGAGGCAGATTGGAGGAGCTTGTTCACCTTGTTTGTCATTGTCAGTATCTCACAACATACGACACAGCAAATCAAGAAGCGGTAGGACACAACTTCCTCTGCATGTGCTTGTGCCTCCACTTTGGTCACAGGATTGTTGATCGTCTATCTGACATCCAGTAATGCCCCCCGAACCTCAGAAGCCTGATGCCTGTTTGCATGAACACTTTGGAGCCTACTCTCCCATCTTGTGTCATTCCATGACTTCACGGTTATGTTCATGTGTTTCTTCAAAGCACTCCATCTTTATGTGCCAGCTGATAAGAAGGTGTAGAGCTTTTGCACATGCCCCCCAAAACCCCAACTGCATCTTTTGAAGATTTGGCAGCATCTTCAATGACAAGGTTTAGAGTATGTGCTCCACATGGGACTAACACGGCTCGGCTCTTTTTTTTGTGCTCCTTGGTGCTTGCCCTTCACGTTTAGCCCCATTTTCATAAGCTTGCCCTCTGCAATCTTCAAATAGAATCTTCAGCTCGTTCAGCTTATCTAAAATGACAGTGGACAGATTCAAGCCTGTTGCAACCTCAACATTCACAAAGCCGAGGAAGTGCTCTTTGATCTCTGACTAATGTCAGGTGTATAGTCCAAGATAATGGTGAAGTACTTTGAGTCTCTTTCTTGAGTGACTTTTGCTTCCTGTCACTCACAATCTGCTCATTTTGTGTGCGCTTCCCAAGGTAATGAGCATGTGTCTCTCCATCTTTAATTTTGCTGAGATTATTTTCTATTACGGTGTCAACTTTTGCCAGTAGTTCAACCTCTTTTAGGAAGTTTCCATTATCTGGTTAGAAGAGTTTGTCTGATGAACCCCTGAATGCTAGGTTTCTTTCAGCCAGAGACTGGGTGATACTTATTAAACGTGTAAGGACATCCCGACATCTCTTTCTTTCAGCCTCCAAAATTGTAATTTGTATCTGGTCAAGAGTCTGTCCCCTACTTAGGCGCAGATCAAGTTCTCTCCACTTAAACATATTGTTTGTGTGTTCAGGACTACCCTCATGGTGTTTCAGAATGGCGTTGATATTTGACCAGTCATTCACGCCTTCCTTTAATATTTTGTATCATCTATAGAAATGAGCTAACAGCAAAAACAATATACAGCGTTGTTTTTGATTGAGTATGAAAGCCAGCTCCTGGTAATCTTTGCCCCATTTGACAGCTGTCTCTGTAATAAGCCGGAATGGATAAGGGTAAGAAAATGAATGGACCTCTGCGCACTAACTCAGTCCTCATAACGTCTGTTAAGACTGGGGGCCAATCTGCTGGGTCATTTGGTGGAGCAGCAACTGTTCTGTTAGGGTCTGAGCTGCTTGTATCTGATGCTGGCTGTACACCTCTAGTTGTGTTAGTACTGGCTGAGGCTGCCTGTACTTCACTTGGGTCTGTGTTAGTACTTGCTGAAGCTGCCAGTACTGGGTCTGTGTTAGTATTTGCTAATGCAGGCTATACTGGGTCTGTGTTAGTACTTGCTGAAGCTGCCAGTACTGGGTCTGTGTTAGTATTTGCTGATGCAGGCTGTACTGGGTCTGTGTTAGTACTTGCTGAAGCTGCCAGTACTGGGTCTCTGTTAGTATTTGCTGATGCAGGCTGTACTGGGTCTGTGTTAGTACTTGCTGAAGCTGCCAGTACTGGGTCTGTGTTAGTATTTGCTGATGCAGGCTGTACTGGGTCTGTGTTAGTACTGGATATGGATCGTGCTTGTTCTGGCTGATGATCCAGCATCTCCTCTACTGACAATCTTAGCATTGCACCTGTAAATTATTGTTACGAATCCCTATGGCCCGGCAGTCTAGGGGGATGGTAGCGAGACCCGTAACATAACTCATGCAAAGTATAACAGTGACAAAGCAACAGTGAGAACAAAAAACAACAGACAACTAAATTATTATTTTAAACACACGGTAAAGGGGGGCAGGAAAAGGGGCTGAGCTGAATAATAAGTATCCAAAAACACCCCTAAGCTAGTCTACCTGCTTTAAGAACAGCTAGCTAACTAACAAAAAATACAGTGGGTGGTCCGCCCAGTTCTATCTAGTGTTCTTAGACAAAGTATTCCTATGGGTAGTGCATGCCCATGGGCGACTTGTCTTGGTACCCCCTTTTCCCACCATCAAACAAACACCATAACAAAAACAATACCCACAGGTGGGGACAAAGTGACATGTAGTTGCAAAAACAAAAGACAGCTCAATCCAGAGAGAGAGAAAGAGAGAGAGAGAGAGAGAGAGAGAGAGAGAGAGAGAGAGAGAGAGAGAGAGAGAATCGAGACAGAGACAGAGAGAGAGAGAGAGAGATCAAGAGAGAGACAGAGAGATCGAGATCGAGAGAGAGAGAGAGAGAGATCGAGAGAATCGAGACAGAGACAGAGAGAGAGAGAGAGATCGAGACAGAGACAGAGAGAGAGATCGAGAGAGAGAGACAGAGAGATCGAGAGAGAGATCGAGAGAGAGATCGAGAGATCGAGAGAATCGAGACAGAGACAGAGAGAGAGAGAGATCGAGACAGAGACAGAGAGAGAGAGAGAGATCGAGAGAGACAGAGAGATCGAGAGAGAGATCGAGAGAGAGATCGAGAGAGAGAGAGAGAGAGAGAGAGACAGAGAGATCGAGAGGGCAGAGAAACAAAGACAGAGAGAAAGGTACAAGGAGAGTCAGAGAGAGAGAAGAAAATGGGGAGAAATGGGAAGACAAGTAAAGAAAAAGAAAATAGAAAGAGCAGAAGAGGAACCAACTAAATGGGTTTTCAATCCAAGGGGATGTGATTGGGTAATGGAAACAGGAGGAGGTGTGTGTACTGATTGATGACTGCATGCTGACTGATTTGGGAATGATGATTGCCACCTGTGAGGAGGGGAGAAGGAGAGAAAAGAAACACACACACAGGATACCTGTATCCGTAACAATTATAGATAACAATACTATTATTAATTTAATCAGCTGCATCAGGCCCATTCAAACTGGCTCCCCCAGATTTCCTTTTATACATTTTCAAATATAAACTGCTATTTATACTATGGCTTGGCTGAATACTTGATGATTATTATTTATTGAGAAATGTGCAAATATATTGCCCATTATGCCCAGCTAATCAACATTTTAAATTCAATATATGACACGCCCTGACCTTAGTTATCTTTGTTTTCTTTATTATTTTGGTTAGGTCAGGGTGTGACAAGGGTGGTTGGTTTAGTTTTTGTATTGTCTATGTGTAGTTGCATGTCAGCACTCGTGTTTATAGCTTCAAGTTCGTTCGGTTATTTTGTTAGTTTGTTTAAGTGTTCTTCATTTTAATAAAAGAAGAATGTATTCATCTCACGCTCTGCCTTGGTCTCATCGTAATGACGAACGTGACAGAATAACCCACCAAATCAGGACCAAGCAGCGTGAAAAGGAGGAACAGCACTTAAGACCTGGGAGGAGATATTAGATGGAGCAGGACCCTGGACACAGCCGGGGGAGTATCGGCGTCCTAAGGAGGAGTTAGAGGTAGTGAAAGCGGAACGGCGATACTACGAGGAGAAATACAGGAGAATAGTGGAACAGCAAAGATATGAAGGTACACGGCTAGCACGGAAGCCTGAGAGGCAGCCCCAAGATTTTTTTTTGTGGGGGGGGAACACGAGTAGATTTGCTGAGTCAGGTAGGAGACCTGAGCCAACTCCTCGTGCTTACCGTGGGGAGCATGTAACTGGTCAGGCACCTTGTTACGCAGAGATGCACACGGTGTCTCCAGTGCGCTATTCTAGCCCGGTGCGCTCTATTCCAGCTCCTCGCATTTGCCGGGCTAGAATGGGCCTCCAGCCAGGAAGTATTGAGCCAGCTCTATGTTCTGGATCTCCAATGCATCTCCACGGTCCAGTGTATCCTGTGCCTCCTCCCCGCACTCGCCCTGAGGTGCGTGTCACCAGCCCGGTACCACCAGTGCAGGCACCATGTACCAGGCCTACAGTGTGCCTCCACGGTCCAGTACGCCCTGTTCCTGCTCCTCGCACTCGCCCTGAGGTGCGTGTCCCCAGCCTGGAAACCAGTGCCGGCACCACACACCAGGCCTACAGTGTGCCTCGGCAGTCCAGTACGCCCTGTTCCTCCTCCCCTCACTCGCCCTGAGGTGCGTGTCCCCAGCCCGGTACCACCAGTTCCGGCACCAAGCACCAGGCCTCCAGTGTGCCTCCAGGGTCCAGTTCACTCTGTTCCTGCTCCTCGCACTCACCCTGAGGTGCGTGTCCCCAGCCTGGCACTACACACCAGGCCTACAGTGCGCCTCGGCAGTCCAGAACGTCCGGCGACAGTACCCAGTCCAGAGCGTCCGGAGACAGTACCCAGTCCAGAGCGTCCCGCGACAGTACCCAGTCCAGAGCGTCCGGCGACAGTATCCAGTCCAGAGCGTCCAGCGACAGTACACAGTCCAGAGCGTCCGGCGACAGTACCCAGTCCAGAGCATCCGGCGACAGTATCCAGTCCAGAGCGTCCGGCGACAGTACCCAGTCCAGAGCATCCAGCGACAGTATCCAGTCCAGAGCGTCCAGCGACAGTACACAGTCCAGAGCGTCTGGCGACAGTACCCAGTCCAGAGCATCCGGCGACAGTATCCAGTCCAGAGCGTCCAGCGACAGTACACAGTCCAGAGCGTCCGGTGACAGATCACAGCCGGAACCTCCAACGACGGGCCACAGTCCAGAACCTCCAACGACGGGCCACAGTTCGGAACCTCCAACGACGGGCCACAGTCCGGAGCCTCCAACGATGGTCCCCAGTCCAGAACATCCAGCGATGATCCGCACAGCGAGGGTCTCCAGTCCAGAGCCTCCGACGATGATCCACGGGTCAGTGATACAAGAGTGGACTCAGTGTAAAGAAGGGGGGCGGCGTCCAGAACCAGAGCCGCCACCGAGGTTAGATGCCCACCTAGACCCTCACATATAGGTTTAGGTTTGCGGCCGGGAGTCCGCACCTTTTGGGGGGATGCCCTGACCTTAGTTATCTTTGTTTTCTTTATTGTTTTGGTTAGGTCAGGGTGTGACGAGGGTGGTTGGTTTAGTTTTTGTATTGTCTATGTGTAGTTGCATGACAGCACTTGTGTTTATAGCTTCACGTTCGTTTTGTTATTTTGTCAGTTTGTTTAAGTGTTCTTCGTTTGGTCTCATCGTTATGACTAACGTGACAATATATGAATCAATAGTCCATGTCAATTCATTGCTTTCCATCTTGAATTAGTCCAGAGTTGGAACTAATCCTTGATAGAGACTAGATAATCATTGCCTTGTTTTAAAATTATGTGTGCCTAAGAGGAGTGCCATCACGCCCATATATAGTCTGGACTGGTCCCCACAGAGGTTGCTGCTGGAAAGCGCAAGTTTCATTTCTTCTTTCATATGAACGCATGTTGATGCGTGACGCAGTTATCTTTTCCGAGTTGCAGTTCATTAACACCGTTGCCCGTTGGCGTTTATCAAACTATTTCAGTCTCACTTTTGTCAGGTACAAAATCACAGAACACAGCCCTGGAAGTGGCTGGCAAACAAGCAAGAAACAGACAGACCAAGAGATGCACTGCTCAGCTAGGTTAGCAAGACACACAGACAGACTAGAGAGAGATGCACTGCAACTTAACGTTACTGTTATTTGCTGTCATCAAACTTGGAGAGGAAAGAACACAGGTTTCCCTGATTGCTGCTCCCGGAAATTCAATCTTATGGTGTTTAGTTTTTCTCTTTTCATGACCAGAAGGATAGTTCCGCTTCATCCTCGCATTGAAGTTGTAAACATTGATACCTGCTTTGACACGAGGAGGAGGTGTGGCCCTTGCGTAATTTGCTGGGCCCTACGCGTATAGGGCCGCCTGGTTCTGGACACTATAACACAGTGTTAGATACCTCATAAAATCTATCTACAAACTATCATCACCATACCCTTAACGAGATCACAAATACTATGGACACATTAGAAATAGTGGATATTTGGAGACTAAAAAACCCTGACCTAGTGAGATATACACTACATGGAGGAGACTTAATTAAGCTAGTCAGCTTGACTACTTTCTTTTCTCTTTCTGTGTTGCGTCAAAGGTTAAAAATTATTGAAAGGAGACAGAATGAGATCGGACCATCATCTAATTGGTCTTCACAAAAGCTCTTACAGAATTTCCTCTTTGACGGGGATATTGGAAAATGTATCAGTCTACTGGAAGACAATTTGACCTTAATTAAGACAAAATAATTTATAACTGCATTTTTCCAGTATCCCCTTATTGTTTGGGACAGAGGTCATTAAATTCAATATTCATCAGTAAAAAAAGCAGTTTAAAGAGAATTCTAACAAGTGAAATACAGGAACTAATAGTACAGGTAGATAGCAATAAAAACGGTACAACAGAATTACAAAAAAACTAAATGGAATATGGAGAAAAATTTACCAAATTCTTCCTAAGTCTTCAGCACAGGAAAACTACCAAAATAATTTGCAGAAACTCATTACTAAAGACAGAGTCATCCATGATTCTCTGAATGATATTTAAAATATATTTTTTTATTTGTACCTTTTTCTTATTTTTCTCCACAATTTTGGCCTTGTCTCATCTCTGCAACTCCCCAACGGGCTCGGGGGGTAAAGGTCGAGTAATGTGTCCTCCGAAACTTGACCCGCTAAATGCACTTGCTTAACCCAGAAGACAGCCGCACCAGGAAACACCGTTCACCTGACAACAAAGGTCAGCCTGCAGATGCTAGGGCCTGCCACAAGGAGTTGCTAGAGTGCAAGTACATTTTTCAGTTTTTGATTTGTTAAAAAAGTTTGAAATATCCAATAAATGTCGTTCCACTTCATGATTGTGTCCCACTTGTTGTTGATTCTTCACAAAAAAATACAGTTTTATATCTTTATGTTTGAAGCCTGAAATGTGGCAAAAGGTCGCAAAGTTCAAGGGGGCCGAATACTTTCACAAGGCACTGTATTTCTGGAGTGATTGATTTTTTAAATTAGAAGCCCGAATTGTTTGGGTATAGACCTGGAAAGTATGACAGAACTTTGCACACTATCTCTGCAGTAGATTGTAACTCCTCCGCCTTTGGTAGTTCTAGCTTCATCGAAAATGTTGTAGTTGGGGATGGAAATCTCCGAATTTTTGGTGGCCTTCCTATGCCAGGATTCAGACACAGCAAGGACATCAGGGTTGGAGGAGTGCGCTATAAAGCAGTGAGTAAAACAAACTTAGGGAGGAGGCTTCTGATGTTAACATGCATGAAACCAAGGCTTTTACGGTTACTTCGGACACGCAGGGCCTGGGCTTACCTCCACATCACCCAAGGAACAGAGGAGTAGGATGACGGTACGGCTAAAGGCTAGCAAAACTGGTCGTCTAGTGCGTTGGGGACAAAGAATGAAAGGAGTAGATTTCTGGGCGTGGTAGGATAGATTCAGGGCATAATGTACAGACGATATGGTAGGGTACAGTGGAGGTTAACCTAGGCATTGAGTGACGATAAGAGAGGTTGCATCACTGGACGCACTAGTTATGCTGGGTGAGATCACTGCATGTGTGGGAGGTGGGCCAAAAGAGGTATCTGAGGCATGTTGAGTGGGACTAGGGGCTCTGCAGCAAACTAAAACAATGATAACTATCCTAAACAACAGTATACAAGGCATAATGACATTAGAGAGAGACATAAAGCGAGGCATAAAGCAATCACAGGTGTTGATTGGGAGAGCTAGCTAAGACAACAATGGGTAAGACAGGTAAAATGGCGATGAATGGGCAGAGAGGGTCAGTTAACTACACACAGGGCCTGAGTTCGAGGCTGGGGCCATCAGATAAACAAAAATAAACAAAATGGAGTTCCGTGATTAATGAACTGTCCAGCAGACATCAGTTATGTAGCCAAGTGGGCATAGGGACCAGTGAACAGCAATAGATGAAATAGGGAAGCCGCTGGGTAGTCATTACTACGCTAACAAGCGGGAGACACGGCGCTCGGCGCCTCCGGCAGAGGCTGGTTGAGGGCACAACAGATGGAATTACTAGACCAGTCGTAATGGAACGGCAGGGCTCTGTGTTGACAAAGGGTCCAGGTCAGTTGGCAAAAGAGGTATTGTACCTGGAGTAATTTTGTTTGCTAGCCGGGAGATTACGGCAAGGATCCGGTGGAGTAGTGGATTCTGGAGGTATCAGCTGTGTGACCGAGGGATCACTGAGCAGGCCAGGAGGTGGGCCTAGCTCAACGCTAGCTTCGGGGCTGGGCCACTCAGTGGCAGCTAGCCAGCTGTGATGATCAGGAGTAATGGTCCAGGGCTTACGGCAGGAATCCGGTATTTGTAGTGGAGGAAACAGTCCGATACTGGCAGGCTGTCAAGTATTATCCAGGCTAAAGCTGCTGGTGTCTGTGCAAAAGGTAAAGGCAGTTAATTAGCTAGTAGCTAATTAGCTGGTTAGCTTCTGATGGCTAGCTCCTGATGGAGGTTCTGACTATAAGGTCTAAAAATAGCCGATCTGTATCACATTGGGTGAGGCGGGTTGCTGGAAGGTATATTTGATTTAAAAAGGGAAAAAGAGATAAATTGAAAAATAAAATAAATTGAAATTTAATACAAAAAAGACTAAATGTATACAGGAGAAAAACAAACAACGTCTGCACTGCTACGCCATCTTGGACATGGGGATATGAGATGATAAATAAAACGAAGCAAGATTCAAAACTTTGAATATTTGTGGCATACAATCATTGCAGCATTGCAGATTTTGTTGCAAGAACACAGAATCAATATACCATTTTTGGTGTTGCCTTCAGGTAGCCTGTTTCTGGTCTCAGGTTCAGGAATGGCTGAAAAAGCATAACATTAATCTAAAATGTACCCTAGAAATAGCATTGTTGGGAGATTTGGAGAGACCTGGTCAGTCAATTACTAATATACTAATACTCTTAATATCTGTGGATTATATTTGATTAGATAGATTGAAATTGTTACATCAAATGCCTATTTGCCAAAGGCTGATGCCGCACAGGTGCTTGTACGCGTGTACTAATGCATACACACATACTCACATTCAAACTAACACACACCCACACGCACACGCACACACACACACACACACACACACACACACACACACACACACACACACACACACACACACACACACACACACACACACACACACACACACACACACACACACGTAAATAATACCACACATGCACTCAAACGTGTACAGTTGGCCTTGCTGATTTCTGTTGTCCTTGATGGCTTTTGTTTTTGCATTGTCGTTTTCTGTTGTTGTTTTCCTTAATTTTTCATTTTTAGTCGGGGGATGATGAATGGTTGAATGAGGTGCAGCTCTCAGGGAACTGTGGGGGAGATTTTGGATTGTTGGGTGTCTGGCAGTTGGGAGCTTGGGCCGGTGGCCAATAGGTCACTGACTCGGGTCCCCGATTTGACTTGGTGGGAGATCTGTCGACATGCCCTTGGGCGGGGTGCTTGACTCTGGTTGCTCCTGTGGGTCGCTCCAGATGGGAGTGTCTGCTAGATGACTGAATGTAATGTAAAATCCTCTCTTCTCTGCTGCGACAAAGGTTTGACTTAAAATGAAATAAAATGAAAGACAAAACAAATAGCCTGCTAAAGCACTAGCTCTCTCTGTCTGTCAATATGAAGAAGGCAAGGCAGCAGCCACACTGATGTGGTTTATCGAAAGGCAGCTAAAGTTAAATGTCATCAGTCAAATCAGGGATTTCTTTCAGAGGAACATTGATTGACAGGTAAAGGATTGATGAGGCTGTGTACACAGGCTTGTCTGCTGTAACAACACATCTATTCATCCTTTCAAACAAACATTCATCTTGTGAACAGCAAAGTGACCAGCCGGCCAGCTACATGTGAAGTGAGTGAACATAACACAGAGAGAGTTGGCTTTGTGGCCTCCCATGGGCCTGGTCCTGGGCAGGCGATGACTTTTGTGTGTGTGTGTGTGTGTGTGTGCGTGCGTGTGCGTGCGTGTGCGTGCGTGTGTGCATGTGCAGGTGCTTGTACGTAGGCCTGTGTGTGTGTTAGTCTCTCCACTGGTCTGAATGCCCCAGTGGAGAACCATGTCTTGCAGGCAGGCGGCCATGGCAGGAAGGGCATGCATCTGAGGCGGCCTAGACCAAGTGACTGGCAGCTGCTCCGGGGCCACCATCACCAGATGGCTAGGCGTCGATCCACACCAGTCACGGTGAGTGACCCTGTGTCACTGTGCTACTGTGTGCGCATGTAGCTCATGTCTAAACCCTGGCAGGGACAGCATGGTCGGCCAGACGTCTAGCTGTCACAAAAACCTCCCCATCATCATGGGGACCAATCTTGGGCAACAGATGAGTCGCTGCCATCAACATTACGGTCAAGCACCTGATGCTGTGGTGGCGGCAGTAGAACGTCTTTGGCAACGCTCCAAATAGGATGTGAGGGAATGGGCAGGGGTTAGTTAGAGAATTGGCTAGCATAATGCCAACCAGAATAAGGAAGGTAGTGAGGGCTGGGTTACTGTAACCTGGTATCTCCAGAAGTTCTGCTGAACACGAGTCATACTTTGCTATTGAACTGTACCATTTTGCAACACTACTTTCTCATCTACACTTTGAAATAAGGTGTTATCTGTTTTTTTCCCAAGAATGGGATATACTCCGCTGTTTGTATGAAGGATACATAGGCTACACTGGCAGGATGATATCAAAGCCCGAGGCATGGTTAACCTACTGATTAATGATCAACCTTCAAATCAGGTCACCATCCTTAGAGATGGATGTGAGACGAGAGGCTACTAGCAGGAAGCCAATATATGGAGGTGATGCTCCCGCTCTCCCCAGGATACTCTGCTGTTGGTAAATGCAGTAAACGCATCGAGAGTAGAGGGACTGAGAGAGAGAGTTCATCTGGTCCGCATAAAAGAGCTGAGCTGAGAGCTGGTCTGACTGCTCTGCTTGTCACACCCTGATCTGTTTCACCTGTCTTTGTGATTGTCTCTACCCCCCTCCAGGTGTCGCCCATCTCCAGGTGTCGCCCAGACAGACAGCCAGGTGACCAATATTTGTGCAGCCGTGTTGCCTGTTGTTCCCCATTGGTGTCACAGGGTCCCTGTTCCTCTCTGGATCCAGCCAACACCAAGACAAGTGCCAGGTTAGCAGTTTCTTTGAGGGATGGTTAGAGAGGTGATGTTTTTACCAGCGCTCGCTTTGATACATTATAAATCAACTTGGGAATCCAGACACACAAACACAGGCTCAAACATACACACACACTGAGATTATCTGAGATAATAATTCTCTGTACTGTTCTGCCTTCTCTCTCCCTCCATTCTCTCTTTCTCTCTTTCATCTTTGGGTACGGCCTTCACACAAAATAAACATCATTAGAGGCACAGCAAGACAAGCCGCACCTCTGTTCTCCTGAAATGAGAAAATATTGATGAATGTTGTCCCCTGTATTTTATTTGAGAGAGAGAGAGAGAGAGAGAGAGAGAGAGAAAGGTCCTTGCCTCTGATCATTCAAAGTGTTATGGCAGGCAGAAAAACTACAGAAGACATGTTGGCTAAACTGTGGACTTTGAAATGATGTATGAATTAAATAACTCCCCACCCATCTCCACACCACTTTACACATTAGAAAATTAGAAATGTGATCCACTGTGGTATGGTATGTTTGATCATGTTGTGAAGTCTAACTCAAAAAGAGAAACTACTGTGTCCATTCTAAAGTTTTGGAATTGTGCACAAATTTGTTTACATTCCTGTTAGTGAGCATTTCTCCTTTGACAAGTGTGGCATATCAAGAAGCTGATTAAACAGTATGATCATTACACAGGCATACCTTGTGTTGGGGACGATAAAAGGCCATTTTAAAATGTGCACAAGACAATGCGTCACAAGACAATGCCACAGATGTCTCAAGTTTTGAGGGAGCGTGTAATTGGCATGCTGCCTGCAGGAATGTCCACCAGAGCTGTTGCCAGAAAATTGAATGTTCATTTTTCTACCATAACCTGCCTCCAACATTGTTTTAGAGAATTCGGCAATACGTCCAACCAGCCTCGTAACAGCAGACCACATAAAATAAAAGTTAAAAAAATAAAAATGTTCACATGCGCCAAATACAACAAGTTTAATGCTTACTTACAAAGCCCTTAACCAACAATGAAGTTTTAAGTAAAGAGAGTTAAGAAAATATTTACTAAATAAACTAAAGTAAAAAAAAAAAGGAACGTAATAACATAACAATAACGAGGCTATATACAGGGGGTGGTACCAAGTCAATATGCGGGGGAACAGATTAGCTTAGGTAAATTGTACATGTAGGTAGGGGTAAAGTGACAATGCATAGATAATAAACAGAGAGTAGCAGCAGTGTAAAAACAAAGGGGAGGGTCAATGCAAATAGTAAAGGTTGCCATTTAATTAATTGTTCAGCAGTCTTATGGCTTAGTGGCAGAAGCTGTTAAGGAGCCTTTTGGACCTAGACTTGGCACTCTGTAGCAGAGAGAACAGTCTATGACTTGGGTGACTGGAGTCTTTGACAATTTTTTCGGCCTTCCTCTGACACCGCCTAGTATATAGGTCCTGGAAGGAAGTAAGCTTGGCACCAGTGATGTACTGGGCCATAACACTACCCTCTGTAGCGCTTTATGGTTGGATGCCGAGCAGTTCCATACCAGGAGGTTATGCAACCGGCCAGGATGCTCTCGATGGTGCAGATGTAGACCCTTTTGAGGATCTGGACCTCATGGCAAATCTTGAGTCTCCTGAGGGGGAGAAGGCTTTGTCATGCCCTCTTCACCACTGTCTTGGTGTGTTTGGACCATGATAGTTTGTTGTTGATGTGGACACAAAGGAACTTGAAACTTTTAACCTGCTCCACTACAGCCCCATCGATGTGAATCAGGGCGTGTTCGGGCCCTCCTTTTCCTGTAGTCCACGATCTGCCCCTTTGTCTTGCTCACATTGAGGGAGAGATTGTTGTCTTGGCACAACACTGCCAGGTCTCTGACCACTTCCCTATAGGCTGTCTCACTGTTGTTGGTGATCAGGCCAACCACTGTTGTGTTGGCAGCAAACTTAAGGATGGTGTTGGCGTCGTGCAAGGCCACTCAGTCGTGGGTGAACAGGGAGTACAGGAGGGGACTAAGCACGCACCCCTGAAGGGCCCCGGTGTTGAGGATCAGCATGGCAGATGTGTTGTTGCCTACCCTCCCCACCTGGGGGCCACCCATCAGGAAGTCCAGGTCCAGTTGCAGAGGGAGGTGTTTAGTCCCAGGGCCGTTGTGTTATTTTTTATTAAAAAAATTTATTTCACCTTTATTTAACCAGGTAGGCTAGTTGAGAACAAGTTCTCATTTGCAACTGCGACCTGGCCAAGATAAAGCATAGCAGTGTGAGCAGACAACAAAGAGTTACACATGGAGTAAACAATTAACAAGTCAATAACACAGTAGAAAACAAAGGGGGAGTCTATATACAATGTGTGCAAAAGGCATGAGGAGGTAGGCAAATAATTACAATTTTGCAGATTAACACTGGAGTGATGAATGATCAGATGGTCATGTACAGGTAGAGATATTGGTGTGCAAAAGAGCAGAAAAGTAAATAAATAAAAACAGTATGGGGATGAGGTAGGTGAAAAAGGGTGGGCTATTTACCAATAGACTATGTACAGCTGCAGCGATCGGTTAGCTGCTCAGATAGCTGATGTTTGAAGTTGGTGAGGGAGATAAAAGTCTCCAACTTCAGCGATTTTTGCAATTCGTTCCAGTCACAGGCAGCAGAGTACTGGAACGAAAGGCGGCCAAATGAGGTGTTGGCTTTAGGGATGATCAGTGAGATACACCTGCTGGAGCGCGTGCTACGGATGGGTGTTGCCATCGTGACCAGTGAGCTGAGATAAGGCGGAGCTTTACCTAGCATGGACTTGTAGATGACCTGGAGCCAGTGGGTCTGGCGACGAATATGTAGCGAGGGCCAGCCGACTAGAGCATACAAGTCGCAGTGGTGGGTGGTATAAGGTGCTTTAGTGACAAAACGGATGGCACTGTGATAGACTGCATCCAGTTTGCTGAGTAGAGTGTTGGAAGCCATTTTGTAGATGACATCGCCGAAGTCGAGGATCGGTAGGATAGTCAGTTTTACTAGGGTAAGCTTGGCGGCGTGAGTGAAGGAGGCTTTGTTGCGGAATAGAAAGCCGACTCTTGATTTGATTTTCGATTGGAGATGTTTGATATGAGTCTGGAAGGAGAGTTTGCAGTCTAGCCAGACACCTAGGTACTTATAGACGTCCACATATTCTAGGTCGGAACCATCCAGGGTGGTTCTCCACCTGCATTGCTTGCTGTTTGGGGTTTTAGGCTGGGTTTCTGTACAGCACTTTGAGATATCAGCTGATGTACGAAGGGCTATATAAATAAATTTGATTTGATTTGATTTGGTGATGCTAGTCGGGCATGTGGGTGCAGGCAGTGACCGGTTGAAAAGCATGCATTTGGTTTTACTAGCGTCTAAGAGCAGTTGGAGGCCACGGAAGGAGTGTTGTATGGCATTGAAGCTCGTTTGGAGGTTAGATAGCACAGTGTCCAAGGACGGTCCGGAAGTATATAGAATGGTGTCGTCTGCGTAGAGGTGGATAAGGGAATCGCCCGCAGCAAGAGCAACATCATTGATATATACAGAGAAAAGAGTCGGCCCGAGGATTGAACCCTGTGGCACCCCCATGGAGACTGCCAGAGGACCGGACAGCATGCCCTCCGATTTGACACACTGAACTCTGTCTGCAAAGTAATTGGTGAACCAGGCAAGGCAGTCATCCGAAAAACCGAGGCTCCTGAGTCTGCCGATAAGAATATGGTGATTGACAGAGTCGAAAGCCTTAGCAAGTTCGATGAAGACGGCTGCACAGTACTGTCTTTTATCGATGGCGGTTATGATATCGTTTAGTACCTTGAGTGTGGCTGAGGTGCACCCATGACCGGCTCGGAAACCAGATTGCACAGCGGAGAAGGTACGGTGGGATTCGAGATGGTCAGTGACCTGTTTGTTGACTTGGCTTTCGAAGACCTTAGATAGGCAGGGCAGGATGGATATAGGTCTGTAACAGTTTGGGTCCAGGGTGTCTCCCCCTTTGAAGAGGGGGATGACTGTGGCAGCTTTCCAATCCTTGGGGATCTCAGACGATATGAAAGAGAGGTTGAACAGGCTGGTAATAGGGGTTGCGACAATGGTGGCAGATAGTTTCAGAAATAGAGGGTCCAGATTGTCAAGCCCAGCTGATTTGTACGGGTCCAGGTTTTGCAGCTCTTTCAGAACATCTGCTATCTGGATTTGGGTGAAGGAGAACCTGGAGAGGCTTGGGCGAGGAGCTGCGGGGGGGGGCGGAGCTGTTGGCCGAGGTTGAAGTAGCCAGGCGGAAGGCATGGCCAGCCGTTGGGAAATGCTTATTGAAGTTTTCGATAATCATGGATTTATCAGTGGTGACCGTGTTACCTAGCCTCAGTGCAGTGGGCAGCTGGGAGGAGGTGCTCTTGTTCTCCATGGACTTCACAGTGTCCCAGAACTTTTTGGAGTTGGAGCTACAGGATGCAAACTTCTGCCTGAAGAAGCTGGCCTTAGCTTTCCTGACTGACTGCGTGTATTGGTTCCGGACTTCCCTGAACAGTTGCATATCACGGGGACTATTCGATGCTATTGCAGTCCGCCACAGGATGTTTTTGTGCTGGTCGAGGGCAGTCAGGTCTGGGGTGAACCAAGGGCTGTATCTGTTCTTAGTTCTGCATTTTTTGAACGGAGCATGCTTATCTAAAATGGTGAGGAAGTTACTTTTAAAGAATGACCAGGCATCCTCAACTGACGGGATGAGGTCAATGTCCTTCCAGGATACCCGGGCCAGGTCGATTAGAAAGGCCTGCTCACAGAAGTGTTTTAGGGAGCGTTTGACAGTGATGAGGGGTGGTCGTTTGACTGCGGCTCCGTAGCGGATACAGGCAATGAGGCAGTGATCGCTGAGATCCTGGTTGAAGACAGCGGAGGTGTATTTGGAGGGCCAGTTGGTCAGGATGACGTCTATGAGGGTGCCCTTGTTTACAGAGTTAGGGTTGTACCTGGTGGGTTCCTTGATGATTTGTGTGAGATTGAGGGCATCTAGCTTAGATTGTAGGACTGGCGGGGTGTTAAGCATATCCCAGTTTAGGTCACCTAACAGAACAAACTCTGAAGCTAGATGGGGGGCGATCAATTCACAAATGGTGTCCAGGGCACAGCTGGGAGCTGAGGGGGGTCGGTAGCAGGCGGCAACCGTGAGAGACTTATTTCTGGAGAGAGTAATTTTCAAAATTAGTAGTTCGAACTGTTTGGGTATGGACCTGGAAAGTATGACATTACTTTGCAGGCTATCTCTGCAGTAAACTGCAACTCCTCCCCCTTTGGCAGTTCTATCTTGACGGAAGATGTTATAGTTGGGTATGGAAATCTCAGAATTTTTGGTGGCCTTCCTGAGCCAGGATTCAGACACAGCAAGGACATCAGGGTTAGCAGAGTGTGCTAAAGCAGTGAGTAAAACAAACTTAGGGAGGAGGCTTCTGATGTTGACATGCATGAAACCAAGGCTTTTTCGATCACAGAAGTCAACAAATGAGGGTGCCTGGGGACATGCAGGGCCTGGGTTTACCTCCACATCACCCGCGGAACAGAGAAGGAGTAGTATGAGGGTGCGGCTAAAGGCTATCAAAACTGGTCGCCTAGAGCGTTAAGGACAGAGAATAAGAGGAGCAGGTTTCTGGGAATGGTAGAATATATTCAGGGCATAATGCGCAGACAGGGGTATGGTGGGGTGCGGGTACAGCAGAGGTAAGCCCAGGCACTGGGTGATGATGAGAGAGGTTGTATCTCTGGACATGCTGGTAGTAATGGGTGAGGTCACCGCATGTGTGGGAGGTGGGACAAAGGAGTTATCAGGGGTATGAAGAGTGGAACTAGGGGCTCCATTGTGAACTAAAACAATGATAACTAACCTGAACAACAGTATACAAGGCATATTGACATTTGAGAGAGACATACAGCGAGACATACAGTAATCACAGGTGTTGAATTGGGAAAGCTAGCTAAAACAGTAGGTGAGACAACAGCTAATCAGCTAGCACAACAACAGCAGGTAAAATGGCGTAGACTAGGCAACTGGGCCAACAGATAAAACAAACAAGCAGAATGGAGTACCGCTACTAGCTTGTAGCTAGTTAGCTGGTTAGCTTCTGGAGGTTCTTGAGTGTGTTCTAAAAAATAAAAAAATAATAGCGATTCCGTATCACATTGGGTGAGGCAGGTTTCCGGAAGGTATAAACAAATTAAAAGTCAAAAGAGATAGAAAGTAAATATGGGTCCGGTGAGCGTTTGGGACGCGGCGATTCAGGCGGTTAGCAGGCCTGTGCTAACAAGCTAACAGTTTGTAGGCCCGGGCTAGACAAGGTAGCAGTTAGCGGACCGGAGCTGGACAAGCTAGCAGTTAGCAGGCCGAATTAGCAAGCAGGGAGATAGCGAGGGCTAGAGAGTTAGCCTTTGGGGGACGTCACGATGGGGTGAGTCTGTTTATTCCTCTTCATGCGGTGACATCGATAGACCGGTCGTGGGCCCGGGTATTGTAGCTCAGGAGTATGCTACGGTGGTAGCACAGGTGCGCAGGCCGGGCTAGCTTCAAGCTAAGTGGGTGGAAACGCTAGCCAGGAGTAATCATCCGGGGTTGCAGTTTAGCTAGATAGCTAGTTGTGAAGATCCAGCTGAAAAATCCAGCTGAAAGATGTTCCGTTTGCGGTGGGAATCTGGGGATGAATCTGGGGATGAAAAATAAATAGGTCCGTTATGCTCTGGTTAGAGTCGCGTTGTTCGAACTGGCGAGAGCTTTCCGAACTACAGGTTAGCTGATGACCGGTTAGCTGAAGACCGCTAGCATAGCTGGTGGTTAGCTGGCTAGCTTCAGTTGAGGGGTTCCGAAGTAAATGTAAATACTTTAGGAAAAATAGCTACATTGGGTGAGGCGGGTTGCAGGAGAGTATTTGGAAGCTTAGGTTTAGCAAAATGTTTTTAAAGAGATATGCGGAGAAAAATATGTAAAAAACGAAAAAGAAACGATATATACAGGGACACGACAGGACAGGATGACTTACTGCTATGCCATCTTGGTATGAGAGCCTATTGATGAGCTTCGTATGCACTGCTGTGTTGAATGTAAAGTGCAATTGAGATTGCGTCATCTGTGGATCAAGTATACTGTTAGCTTGCTAACATTAGCTGGCCGGGTCGCTAGCCAACGTTATGTGTATGATCTTATTCTTCGTATCTCAGACACATTTGCTGGACTAGTTATAGACATAGAACTTGGTTGTTTATCTACCTGCAGATTCATGCATCATTGTGGAGTTGTGATTCTGATCCATTGTTAAGCTAGCTACATCTCAACAAAAGACTCCACTTTCATTTTGACAAATATTTTCATTTCAAGTTAGTGTACTGTTAGCTAGCTAGCTAACATTAGCTGGCTGGCTCACTAACTTATGTTATGTCATGTGTTGGGATTCATTGATTACATAGCTAGCTATCTAGCTACATTTCTTAACAAAAGACTCATCTTAGTGTGCCATAGCGCAGAATAACTGATGAATTTTTGAACGCTCAACACCCGTTGAATATGTCCGGTGTCAGTAAACGTTGGCAACAAAGCGTAATTCAATTGATGCCAGCAGCACAGTTACAGTCACCAATGCTATGGATAACATGAAAACCGCCTAACCAGCTCTGCTAGGGGGAGTAAAATGGTCAGAGTGGGGTGTTCTTTCATTATGTGTCTGGAAGTAGCTAGCCAATGTTAGCCAGTTAGCTTGGGTGTTTGACTGTCATTGTGAGGTCAGAGATTTCGAAACAACCCTACTTATTGGCCAGAGCGTCCAGTGTGTGCTCTGAACGTGAAACGCTCTGAATTTTCAAAAGGACAATCTGCCAGCACAGTTGCAGTCACCAACGCTCTACATAACATAACAGCCTAACCAGCTCTGCTAGGGCGAGTAATGTTCAGTGAACTGTTCTCTCTCTCTTAGATGTCTGGAAGTAGGTGGCAAGTTAGTACAGAACTCTTGGGTCAAGCCTTAAAGAAATGGGTGGGGCTAAGAGTTAAGAGGGTGTGAACAATGCAGAATGGGTGTAGACAAAGAAGGGCTCCAATAATAGTACGAAAACATTGAAAGACGGTTTTCTCAAAAGTGAGTTTACAAGTTGATCAACTTTCAAAGCAGAATTACTTTCCCATTGTTTCCTCAAATGCATTGTATGATATACCATTTTGTAGCTCTGAGTCTCTACTTTTATCCAATGTAAACCCGAATCCAGGTGGTGAGTCACATATTCTCGTTTCAGTCTCCTCCATTTCCTCCATTTCCAATTGTAAAGATTGTTTTCCTAATAATAGTGTAAAATGAACCTCTATGGAATCTCTGCCCCCCCCCCCCCCACAGGATGGTTTAGCTAACGTAGGTAATGTGATTAGCATGAGGTTGTAAGTAACATGACAATTTCCCAGGACATAGACATATCTGATGTGGGCAGAAAGCTTAAATTCTTGTTAATATAAATGCACTATCCAGTTTACAGTAGCAATTACAGTCAAAGAATACCATGCTATTGTTTGAGGAAAGTGCACAATTATGAACTTGAAAATGTATAAAAAAAACAATTAGGCACATTTGGGCAGTCTTGATACAACATTTTGAACAGAAGTGCAATGGTTCATTGAATCAGTCTAATTTAAAATAAAAAAAACTTTTTTTAAACCTTTATTTAACTAGGCAAGTCAGTTAAGAACAAATTCTTATTTACAATGACAGCCTACCGGGGAACAGTGGGTTAACTGCCTTGTTCGAGTATTCAATCCAGCAACCGTTCAGTTATTGGCCCAACGCTCTAACCACTAGTGTACCTGCCGCCCCACGAGATGGCAGCACATACACTGCAGTGGGGGCGGGGGGGGGGGGGGGTTGAAGTGAGAGGTCAATTATTTAAGATACTGTTTGAAGAGGTAGAGTTTTAGATGTTTTCGGAAGATGGGCAAGGGCTCTGCTGTCCTAGCTTCAGGGGAAACCTGGTTCCACCATTTGGGTGCCAGGACAGAGAAGAGCTTGGACTGGGCTGAGTGGGAGCTGCCCTCCCATAGGTGGGCCAAGAGACCTGAGGTGACAGAATGGAGTGTTCGGGTTGGGGTGTAGGGTTTGAGCATAGCCTGAATATAGGGAGGGGCAGTTCCTCTTGCTGTTGTGTAGGTTAGCACCATGCTCTTGTAGTGGATGCGAGCTTCGATTGGAAGCCAGTGGAGTGTGCGGAGGAGCGGGGTGACATGAGAGAACTTAGGAAGGTTGAAAACCAGGCGGGCTTCAGCGTTTTGAATCATTTGCAGGGGTTTGATGACACAAGTGGGGAACCAAGCCAACAGCGAGTTGCAGTAGTCCAGACGGTAGAGGACAAGTGCCTGGATTAGGACCTGTGCTGCTTCCTGTGTGAGGTAGGGTCATACTCTATGGACGTTGTAGAGCACGAACCTGCTAGAACATTTATCTAAAATTAACCCTAAAAATAGCACTATTGGGAGATTTGGAAAGCCATAGTAAATCTATCAACAATACAATAATACTTTTAGTAAAAATATTTGTCTTTCACTTAAAATCTGTTGATACCATGCGATTAGAAAGGTTCAGAATTTATGTGAAACATCACAGCAAGTTGAAAAATATATGGCACATGGAAATCATAAGAGGGCATTTTACGGAACTAGGTGGGATGGACTGAGAGTAGCTGAGGGGTGGGTTTAAAAACTCATATTCTGTAATAGTTATGACTGAAAACACAATGTATAATGTATAATTGCTATCTATCCATGTGTATGTCAAATTACTTTATTTTTGATATGTAACTACTGTGAAAAAAGAGCCATGTATGTCAAATATGTGTGGAATGTGCATGAAAAATCAAAAGATGGGGGGGAATGGCCAAACAAATAAGAAAAAATAAAATGATAATCGATCCACAGGTGTGGCATGTCAAGAAGCTGATTAAACAGCATGACCATTACACAGGGGACAATAAAAGGACACTCTAAAATGTGCAGTATTGTCACACAACACAAAGCCACAGATGTCTCAAGTTTTGAGGGAGTGTGAAATTGGCACGATGACTGCAGGAATGTCCATCAGAGCTGTTGCCAAATAATTTAATGTTCAGTCAATCACATTTATTTATAAAGCCCTTTTTACATCAGCCGATGTCATAAAGTGCTGTACAGAAACCCATCCTAAAAACCCAAACAGCAAGCAATGCATATGTAGAAGCACAGTGGCTAGGAAAAACTCCCTAGAAAGCCCAGAGCCTAGGAAGAAGAACCAGGCTCTAAGGGGTGGCCAGTCCTCTTCTGGCTGTGCCGGGTGGAAATAATAACAGAACATGGCCAAGATGTTCAAATGTTCACAGATAATAATAATCACAGTGGTTGTAGAGGGTGCAAAGGGTCAGCACCTCAGGAGTAAATGTCAGTTGGCTTTTCATAGCCGATCAATCAGAGTTAGAGACAGCAGGTGCGGTAGAGAGAGAGAGTCCAAAACAGCAGGTCTGGGACAAGGTAGCACATCCAGTGAACAGGTCAGGGATCCATAGCCGCAGGCAGAACAGTTGGAACTGGAACAGCAGCATGACCAGGTGGACTGGGGACAGCAAGGACTCATCAGGTCAGGTAGTCCTGAGGCATGGTCCTAGGGCTCAGGTCCTCCGGGAGAAGAGAAAGAGAAGAGAGAGAGAAAAAGAGAGAGATCAGAGAGAGAGAATTAGAGGTAGCATACTTAAATCCACACAGGACACCGGACAAGACATGAGAAATACTCCAGATTTAACAGACTGACCCTAGCCCCCTGACACATAAACTACTGCAGCATAAATACTGGAGGCTGAGACAGGAGGGGGCTGAGACACTGTGGCCCTGTTCGACAACACCCCCGGACAGGGCAAGACAGGCAGGATATAACCCCATCCACTTTGCCAAGGCGCAGCCCCCACACCAATAGAGGGATATCTTCAATCACCAACCTACTACCCTGAGACAAGGCAGAGTATAGCCCACGAAGACCTCCCCCACGGCATGAACCCGAGGGGGGCGCCAACCCGGACAGGAAGATCACGTCAGTGACTCAACCAACTCAAAGTGACGCACCCCTCCTAGGGACGGCATGGAAGAGCAACAGATAGCTAGTGACTCAGCCCCCGTAATAGGGTTAGAGGCAGAGAATCCCAGTGGAGAGAGGGGAATCGGCCAGGCAGAGACAGCAAGGGCGGTTCTCTACCATGACAACATCGTTTTAGAGAATTTGGCAGTAAGTCCAACCAGCCTCACAACCGCAGACCACGTGTAACTAGCCACCCAGACAGCGGACGAAACTGTGGGTTAGCACAACCAAATAATTTGTACACAAACTGTCAGAATCTGTCTCAGGGAAGCTGCTGTTGTCATCAGGGTCTTGAACTAACTACAGTTTGGCATCGTAACTGACTTCAGTGGGCAAATGTGCTCACCTTCGTTGGCTACTGGCACGCTGAAGAAGTGTGATCTTCACAGATGAATTCCGTTTTCAATTTTTCAGGCAGATGGCAGACAGCTTGGATGGCGTTGTGTGGGTGAGCAGTGGTGGCGTTGGGGCAATGGTATGGGCAGGCAAAAGCTACGGACAACGATAGCAATTGCATTTTATCTAAAGCAATTGGAATGCCGTGATGAGATCCTGATGCCCATTGTCGTGCCATTCATCCGCCGCCAACACCTCATGTTTAAGCATGATAATGCACGACCCCATGTCGCAAGGATCTATACAAAATTCCTGGAAGCTGAACATATCCCAGTTCTTCTATGGCCTGCATGCTCACTAGACATGTCACATATTGAGCATGTTTGGGATGCTCTGGATTGATGTCTACGATAGCTTGATTTAGTTCCTGTCAATATGCAGTAACTTTGCACAGCCATTGAAGAGGAGTGGGGAAATATTCCAGAGGCCACAATCAACAGCCTGATCAACTCTTTGTGAAGGAGATGTGTCACGCTGCATGAGGCAAATGGTGGTCACATCAGATACCGACTGGTTTTCTGATCCACGCCCCTGCCATTTTTTTAAAGGTGTCTGTCATCAACAGATGCATATCTGTTTTCCCAGTCATGTGAAATCCATAGAGTGGGGCTAGTGAATTTATTTAAATTGACTGATTTCCTTATTAAATTAACTGTAACTTAGTAAAATCTTTGACATTTTTGAATGTTGCGTTTATATTTTTCTTCTGTGAAATTAAAAATGTAAAGCTGAAATGTCTTGAGTCAATATGAATTCAAACTATTTGTTATGGTAAGCCTAAATAGGTTCGGGCCCAAACATTTGCTTAACAAGTCACTTAATAAGTTGTATGGACTCACCTTGTGTGCAATAATATTGTTTAACATGATTTTTGAATGACTACCTCATCTCTGTACCCCACCCATACAATTAACAAAGACTAGGGAGGTTTTCCAATGACTCGCAAAGATGGGTAAAAACACGGACAATGAATATCCCGTTGAGCGAGGGGAAGTTTTCAATTATGCTTTCAATACACCCAGTCACTACAAAGAGACAGGCGTCATTCCTAACTCAGTTGCCGGAGAGGAAGGAAACCGTTCAGGGATTACACCATGATTCCAAAGGTGATTTTAAAACCGTTACAAAACGTCTCATATAGGAGAAAATGGAGGATGGATCAACAGCATTTTAGTTACTCCACAATACTAACCTAAATTACAAAGTGAAAAGAAAGAAGCCTGTTTGCAATAAGAATGTAAAACTGCAAAAAAAGTGGAAAATAAATGTACTTTATGTCCTGAATACAAAGCGTTATTTTTGGGGCAAATCACTGAGTACCACTCTTTATATTTTCAAGCATGGTGGTGGCTGTATGCTTGTCATCGGCAAGGACTAGGGCATGGTGGTGGCTGTATGCTTGTCATCGGCAAGGACTAGGGAGTTTCTTAGGATAAAAACAAATGGATTAGCGCTAGGCACAGGCAAAATCCTAGAGGAAAACCTGGTTCAGTCTGCTTTCCAACAGACACTGTGTGACAAATTCACCTTTTCAACAAGACAATAACCTAAAACACAAGGCCAAATATACACTTGAGTTGCTTACCAAAATGACGAGTAACCTAATTACAGTTTAGACTTAAATTCGGGTTGAAAAGCTATGGCAAGACTTGCAAATTGTTGCCTAGCAATGATCAACAACCAACTAGACAGAGCATCCAACTTGACAAAATAAAAATGAGCAAATATTCCAATCCAGGTTTGCAAAGCTCTTAGAGACTTACCCAGAAAGACACTGCTGTAAGTTAATTTGAGTTACCAGCCTAAGAAATTGCAGCCCAAATAAATGCTTCACAGAGTTCAAGTAACAGACATACCTCAACATCCAACTGTTCAAAGGAGAATGCATGAATCAGGCCTTCATGGTTGAATTGCTGCAAAAAATATATACATATTACTAAAGGACATCAATAAGAAGAAGAGACTTGCTTGGGCCAAGAAACACGAGCAATCGAAATTAGACCGGTGGAAGTCTGATTCTGACCGCCGTGTCTTTGTGAGACGCAGAGTAGGTGAACAGATATCCGCATCTGTGGTTTCCACCGTGACGCATGGAGGAGGAGGTGATGGTGTCTGGGTTCTTTGCTGGTGACACTGTCTGTGATTTATTTAGAATTCAAGACACACTTAACCAGTATGGCTACCACAGCATTCTGCAGCGATACGCCATCCTATCTGGTTTGAGCTAAGTGGGACTTTGTTTGTTTGTTTTTCAAAAGGACAATGACCCAACACATCTCAAGGCAGTGTAAGGGCTATTTGACCAAGAAGGAGAGTGATGGAGTGCTGTATCAGATGACCTGGCCTCCACAATCACCCAAACTCAACCCAATTGAGAATGTTCGGGATGAGTTGGACCGCAGAGTGAATGAAAAGCAGCCAACAAGTGCTCAGCATATGTGGGAACTCCTTCAAGACTGTTTGAAAAGTATTCCAGGTAAAGCTGGAGAATGCCAAGAGTGTGCAAAGCTGTCATCAAGGCAAAGGGTGGCTGCTTTGAAGAATATAAAATGATTAGTTTAACACTTTTTTGTTTACTACATGATTTCATATGTGTTATTTCATAGTTTTGAGGTCTTCACTATTATTCTACAATGTAGAAAAAAAGCAAAAATGAAGAAAAACTCTTGAATGAGTAGTTGTGTCCAAACTTTTGACTGGTACTGTATATCCATACACCAGTGTTTACACACGTGTGTTTGTGTGCGTGTGTGTGCATAGCAGGTTGCAGTTGTAGGCCGATGTGTATGCACTATGCATTTACATGAATATTTGCAAACACCGTATGGATTTTCCCAATTAGCCACCACCTGTTTTGTTGCTGTCACGTTCTGACCTTTATTTCCTTTGTTTTGTATTTATTTAGTATGGTCAGGGCGTGAGTTGGGTGGGCAGTCTATGTTTGTTTTTCTATGATTTGGGTAGTTCTATGTTTCGGCCTAGTATGGTTCTCAATCAGAGGCAGGTGTCATTAGTTGTCTCTGATTGAGAATCATACTTAGGTAACCTGGGTTGCACTGTTTGTTTGTGGGTGATTGTCTATGTTGTAGCTTCACGGTCGTCATTTGTTTATTGTTTTGTATGCAGTGTCAGTACTTGCTTTATTAAAGATTTACCATGGACAGTTACGACGCCGCATTTTGGTCCGATCCTTCTCGCCTCTCCTCTTCGGAAGAAGAGGAGGAAATCCCTGACAGAATCACCCACCAACCAAGGACCAAGCGGCGTGGTAAACAGCAGCGACGACAGCAGCAGCAGCAGAAACAACAGCAAAAACAGCGGCCAGCATCACAGGACTCCTGGACATGGGAGGAGATTCTAGACGGGAGAGGACCCTGGGCGCAGGCTGGGGAATATCGCCGCCCCAAAGCAGAGCTGGAGGCAGCGAAAGCTGAGCGGCGGCGATATGAGGAGGCAGCACGGCAGTGCGACAGGTACGAGAGGCAGCCCCAATTTTTTTTGGGGGGGGGGCAGACGAGGTGTGGTAGTAAGCCAGGTAGCAGACGTGAGCTCACTCCTCGTGCTTATTATAAGCAGCGCATTACTGGTCAGGCACCGTGTTATGCGGTTAAGCGCACGGTGTCGCCAGTGCGTGCCCATAGCCCGGTGCGCTATAGGGCAGCCCCCCGAAAGTGCCGTGAGAGTGTGGGCATCGAGCCAGGGCGTATGGTGCCTGCTCAGCGGGTCTGGTCGCAGGTACGCAGATTTGGTCCAGGTTATCCTGCGCCGGCTCTGCGTGCTGTGTCTCCGGGGCGCTGGGAGGGTGCAGTGCGTCCTCTGCCTGCGCTCCGCTCGTGCCGGGCGAATGTGGGAGTGGAGCCTAAGGGAGAGGTGTGTGTAGTAAGCACTAGATCTCCCGTGCTTACCCACAGCCCGGTTCAACCTGTGCCTGCACTCTGGAGGGTCCGGGCTAGAGTAGTTGTCCAGCCTGGGGAAGTGGTGCCAAAGTTGCGCACCAGAGCTCCAGTGCCCCCCCACAGCCCGGTCCTTCAGGTGCCTCCTAACACCAAGCCTCCTGAGGGTCTCCCCAGCCTGGTGGTTCCTGTGGCAGCCCCACGCACCAGGCTGTCTCTCTGTCTCCTCCCTGCAGGTGGTCCCGCCTGTCCGGCGCCGCTGCCGGAGCCTCCCGCCTGTCCGGCGCTGCTGCCGGAGTCTCCCGCCTGTCCGGCGCTGCTGCCGGAGTCTCCCGCCTGTCCGGCGCCGCTGCCGGAGTCTGAGGCGCCAGAGCCCCTCAGCCCAGAGGCGCCAGAGCTTCTGCCCCTCTGTCCAGAGCTTCTGCCCCTCTGTCCAGAGCTTCTGCCCCTCTGTCCAGAGCTTCTGCCCCTCTGTCCAGAGCTTCTGCCCCTCTGTCCAGAGCTTCTGCCCCTCTGTCCTGAGCTGCCCCTCTGTCCAGTGGGGTCATTGAGAGGGGTGGCCATGGTGAGAAAGCCACGGAGGCGGACAATAAGGCGGACAAAGACAATGGTTAAGTGGGGTCCGCGTCCCGCGCCAGAGCTGCCACCGCGGACAGACGCCCACCCAGACCCTCCCCTATAGGTCAAGGTTTTGCGGCCGGAGTCCGCACCTTTTGGGGGGGGGGTACTGTCACGTTCTGACCTTTATTTCCTTTGTTTTGTATTTATTTAGTATGGTCAGGGCGTGAGTTGGGTGGGCAGTCTATGTTTATTGTTTTGTATGCAGTGTCAGTACTTGCTTTATTAAAGATTTACCATGGGCACTTACGACGCCGCATTTTGGTCCGATCCTTCTCGCCTCTCCTCTTCAGATGAAGAGGAGGACGATCGTGACAGTTGCCCGGTTTCGCCATCCGGATTCTTCCATTAATGGTTTTCTAGGGAACCCAGACCATCGTTACAAAATTGTGCTAATTTCAGTGGGAGGTACCCTCACACCGTTAGAGCATTGGACTAGTAACCAAAAGGTTGCAAGTTCAAATCCCTGAGCTGACAAGGTACAAATCTGTCGTTCTGCCCCTGAACAGGCAGTTAACCCACTCTTCCTAGGCCGTCATTGAAAATAAGAATTTGTTCTTAACTGACTTGCCTAGTTAAATAAAAGTAAAATAAATTTACTGCTGGTTAAAGTGCTGATGTTCATTGAATTGCTTCTAAAACACGTCACAACCTTCACTCTCATGTCTATTTCCGCCTCCTCACATCTGAAACTGTACAATTATTAGGAGGAGCTTTCAGGTTAGACATTTTTACAGATAGGATGATTATCGTTGATAGACGCTGCCCACCCCTATCTAATTCATCATTTGTTGCACATGGCACAAGCAAATCACACTGCATCTGTGGTAGGTGATGTTATTTTCCGCTTAGGAAAAGTAAATTGCTGCAGCAGGTCTAATAAATAGTCTAAGCAGTGTTTCCCAGCCCTGGTCCCCGAGTACCCCCAACAGTAAACAGTTTCATTGTAGCCTTTGACAAACATACCTCATTTAACTAGTTGAGGTTTTGATGATTAGTTGACAAGATTAATCAGGGGTGCTTGTCCAGAGTACCAATAAAAATATGTACTGTTAGGGGTACATGAACACCAGGGTTGGGATACACTGGTCTAAGGCAGTGAATATATAGGCAACCTACAAGCTTCTCCTCCTATAGGACTTCCTAGGGTACTTTTCAAGGCTAATTAGGAGAGTTATTCTACCTGCTAATCATTATTTGTTGTTTCAACGTCCTCAGTAAAGAAACAAAGCAGCCAGACAGCCAGGCCACCTCTTACGGGGCAATAAATCTACATTTGAGAAGTGTGAAATTCAATAAGCCTGAATCTTAATCACCACTCCTGTTCAGTTCCCATTCAACCGTGACCACGAAACGAAACAAAAACACCCACAGAGAAAATGGCAGCGGTAGGGCGTAGAGAAGTAATGTGGTTCACCTTGTGGTTCCCATAAAACCCATAAATCAACTCACTGACAAGAAGAGAGCGAACGAGATTATTTTATAATCATTATTATACATTTTCTGAGCTATTCAGATCATTAACAAGCTGTAATATTGTTTATGGCAAATGTTTGTATATGTGTGTAACGAAACTCTTCTTCGTCATCTGAGGAGGAGTATGAAATATCGGACCAATGCACAGCGTGGTAAGTGTCCATGTTAATTTATTAACTGAACACACAAAACCAAAATAACGAAGTGAATGAAAGAAATGAAACAGTTCTGCAAGGTGACATACACTAGACAGAAAACAACCACCCACAAAGAGTGGGAAAACAGGCTACCTTAGTATGGCTCTCAATCAGAGACCACGATTGACAGCTGCCTCTGATTGGGAACCATACCAGGCCAAACACATAGAAATACCAAACATAGAACAAAAACATCGAATGCCCACCCCAACTCACGCCCTGACCAAACTAAAATAGAAACATACAAAAGGAACTAAGGTCAGGACGTGACAATGTGGGGAGCAGCGTGATTGCTCCATAGAATGTTGGCAAACACGACTTTTCAAAAGTTTGCTGTAATAAGCAAACATATGTAACTAATGTAACCAAGTCTTACGCCATCTGAAGAGATGTCTGTTTCTGTAAAAAAGGTGAGAACTGATCTTTAAATCCTTTGATGAATATGCTGGCTGAGTATGTAACAGCAACAGCTGTGGTGTGTTAAAATCTGTCATGAGAATAATGGTATCCACTTGAGATAACAAGATACCTCCATTCAGCATCAATACCTCCATTCAGCGTCCATTCAGGTAAAACCATGTTTGGCCCAGCCCTCACTTGTGTCCTAACACTTTGGCTGTGGTGGCGTGATATAGAGAACAATGGGAGAATTAGTGTGCGTGCGTGTACATGTGTGTGTACGTACGTGTGTGTGCGTGCGAGCGTGTTTGTGTGTCTAACTCTCTCCCAACTGATCCAGAAAACAAAGACACATTTTTGGCTCTGTAACCATTTGACATTGAGGAAGCTGCTAAGACCATCAACACAAAACCACACAGGTGGAGTTATTAGCTGTTTCCCCAGTAGGCCTATCTTATTTGATAAGCTAATATTTTATACAGTATTACTAAACTGAGAAACAGTGAACATTTTAATATGCAATTTACAAATACATATTTCAATACATTTGAATTCAGATATTCAGATATTTTATTGAAAAATCATTCTCAGTGCAATTGCTGATGGAGTTGGTAGATATATTATCCTACAGTAACGCTGTGGGGGCCCACTCATGCTTTTCAAAACCCATTTTAATCATCTTCACAATCCAGAAAAAGAAGTGTATAAATCAACAGTAATTATCTCTCTGCTGGGTCTTAATGACAGGCTAAGCTTCAGCCTCATCCTCTAAAGAAACAGCATGATGAAACTATGAGCCGACATCAAAAGAATTTGATACAAAACACCCCTCTTGAGTCCCAAATTAAACCCTATTCTTGTGCACTACTTTTATCCAGGGTTGACCGGGGACCATAGGGTTCTGGTCAAAAGTAGAGCACTATATAGGGAATAGGGCGCCATTTGGGACATCCTTTCCTGGTCCACACCCTACCCTGTCTGCCATACAGGTGCATTCATCCAGCCAGAACAGCCCTTCTCCTTGACTGACCTTGAAGGAAACGTAATGTGCCAAACATAGAGGCTTTGTCTCTGTGAAATGTCACCAATTAATGGATGGAGCCAAGCGTGGGGTTATTTTTACAAGCTGATCGGGGACAAACAGCCAGGCACAGTCAGGCAAAGGAAGGGGACCTGAGTAGTGGAGCAGCAGGGGCCTGGGTGTGAGAGGCAGAGAGAGGAGCCAGAAGGTCAGGAATAATTAGAAGCCTTTGTGGGCTCTCTCCAGAGGCTCAGGAGGCTGCTACAGATGGGCCCTCAACTTAGCTTCACACCACCTTATACAGGGATACACACACAAACAAACACACACACACACACTCCAGACACCTGGGAGACGTGCTGGGGTGCTGGATACAAAGAGCGCTAACAAGGGGGAGTGTACACAGGAGGAGAGCAAAGTGGAAGAAAGAGATGAGGAGAGAAAGGAGGGCAGCATGGTTTTGGTAGGAAATTAGTGAAGCCCCATTTGTCCCTTTCCCTAATTGTTGCCTCATCTGGTATTGACTAATTGATGAATGGCTGAATGAATGTGTGTAGTGTAAGCGTTTTGTAATAGCTGGATGTATTTTGCCACTGGTCATTGCTTACAAAAGTCTTATTAGAGCTTGGCAGTTGTTTACTACATACTCCATATTATCTTTATAATGCCAGACGAATCTCCTGGCTGAATAACATGAGTTTTAGCAACACACTCCAGAGTTACAGAGTAGACCCACATTTGATTTTCCCATTTAAAATGTCAATGATGTCAACGAGCCCTATAGCCAACTGTAATCTTTCTCCTTTTTTGAGCTGAGCTAGGGGAGAAAATCAATTTAGTCTAACCATGAGTCGTTGTGCTGCAGGTATGCAGGGTAGCCTAGTGGTTAGAGCGTTGGACTAGTAACCGGAAGGTTGCAAGTTCAAACCCCCGAGCTGACAAGGTACAAATCTGTCGTTCTGCACCTGAACAGGCAGTTAACCCACTGTTCCTAGGCCGTCATTGAAAATAAGAATTTGTTCTTAACTGACCTGCCTGTTTAAATAAAGGTAAAATAAATAATAAATAAAACGGCCCAGACACTGGCAATTAGTGACCTGACATTTCTATCGTAGCAGCAACATGCAAATTCACTCACACAGTCCACTCCGGTGAATTAAATGGAGCTCATATCAACTATGGCACCTGGATAGTCTATTGACTGTTTATGAACCTGAGACAAACTCCATATACTGTAGCTACTATACATGTCTACATGAATAAACATTGGTTTATTCACATAAGGCTGTGTAATTCGGATTCATCCTGATTCACATCACTCAGTGCTATGGGAATCACTCCCATCATCATTCCCATTGTACCACACAGTCTGTATTGTGACATGCAGAAGTAAAGTGTTTCTATGGCCTGCACCTGTCTGCCTGTCACTCAGTCAGGTGATGTCTTCATTCGGGCTGGTAATGATGATCGCATCGGCTTAGCGGCGCTGACAATCTCATCATCAGGTGTCTACACGTACCATGCTCTCTAGGGAATTCATTTGAAGGAATACACTCACCACGTACGCATACACACATGCATGCGTGCACATGAAAAACACACACACACACACGTTTCCCCATCTCAGGCAGCAACAGCGAACAAATATGTTATGGTCAACGTGGTGAGCTGCCATTGACAGTGTGAGATGGGAAATTGAAAATAGTCCCTGATATTTAACATTTTGCCAGAACACAAATCACAGAACCATTTTTAAGTTTCTCACAGAAAGATAGCCTACAGTGACGTACGCTGCTACAGTGATGTGCGCTGCTCTGCTCCACCAGTATGCAAATAACAGGAGTGTGTAACATTTTAATGAACGTTGGGAGCATTCTGGATAAGTGTTTTTCTTGTCTAAGCTGCATAGGTCACCTGCAATATATCTTTACATGATTGATTGTGTGTAATTGCTAAACTTTATCTAATCTAAGCTTAGTGTTCTGCATGCTAATTCAGCATCATGCCTAACATGTAAATATCAGCTAAATGTCACGTTCATTAGGGCATGCATTTGGCTTCAAATCAGTGCAACCCTCTTGGCCTGGTTTTAAATGAGAGAGGTCTCTCATGAGGGTGAGGGGTGGGTTGGGGGGGTGTCTGTCCCCAAGACGGGGTCATGTCCTCAGTGAATATAGCTGGGAGCAAGTATGTGTGTGTGTGGGTTGGGGGTCTTTGTGTGTAAGTGTATATGTGTGTGTGTGTTTCCACCATCAGCCAGAGCTCAATACAGTTAATGAACAGTGACTTTATTGTTGACTACAGTGCGAAATGTCAGCATTGTTGGCGTCACTGTGTCTAGTATCATCATTTTGACAGCCCTGTGTGGAGTTCCCCATCACTGAGCACATGATGGTGTGTATGTGTGTGTGTGTGTGTGTGTGCATGCGTGCGTTTGTGCATGTGTGCGTGTGTGTGTCTGTCTCTTCAACTCTAAGCACAGCTTGTCCTCCACTGATCTGGGATTTATTTATACTACATGACCAAAAGTATGTGGACATCTCAATCCAAAATCATATGGAGATGGTCCCCCTTTTGCTGGTCTAACAGCCTCCACTAGATGTCGGAACATTGCTGCGGGGACTTTCTTCCATTCAGCCACAAGAGCATTGGTGAGGCCAGGCACTGAGGTTGGGTGATTAGGCCTGGCTCGGAGTCGGCGTTCCAATTCAGCCCAAAGGTGTTCATTGGGGTTGAGGGCAGGGCTCTGTGGAGGCCAGTCAAGTTCTTCTGCACCGATCTCGACAAACCGTTTCTGTAGGGACCTTGGTGCCCTGTTGATATTTTCTGTATTCCCTCCCTTGGCTCAGCATCCAGCCCCGTCACCATCACCTTTCACCCTCAGGCGCCCAGGTAGGTGTGAGGGTGTCTGGGGTGGAGGAGCGGGGCGATGCCCTGTTCAGGATGGAGAAAGCCCTGGTAATTAGCTAAACAGCATCTTAATGGCTTGCCACACCATCTGGTTACAGGGTGGTGGGGTGTGGAGGGGGTGAGAGGGATGTGGAGAGACAGAGAGGGGGGTGTCACACCTTTTAATGGGCCAAAATATTTGCGCAGAGCAATTATTTGGGAGAACAGCATGAGACCTGCACCACACCGGGCCAAAATATGTCAGAATGTGTCGAGGAAAAAGCCCTCCTCCAATAAGCAAGTCCCCATGACCAGACCTACCCCCAGCCACCTCCTAGCCATACAGCTAATCTGTTAGTCATAGACACACACACACTCATGCACGCACTCCGCACACACACACCAGTGTGACCCCCGCCCACACACACACGAACAGGGGGAATAGCAACAAAATCTCAAGGTTTTACCAATTTGGCTTCAGATTCTGATGTTTATCCATGTTTCTCCAAACGTCAAATGACGAAGGTACTCCAAACATTACATTTTGAAGTGTTTTTACACCCTGGGTTGCTCCTCTGCATCATTCCATTTCACAAAACATCAAACTTTAAAGTTGCTCCCAACTTCAAATTTCAAGGTTAAAGGGATACTTTGTGATTTTGGCAAGGAGGCCCCTTATCTACTTCCCCAAAGTCAAATGAACTCGTGGATACCATTTTTATATCTTTGCATCCAGTATGAAGGAAGTAAGAGTTAGTTTCGTGAGCCAATGCTAACTAGTATTAGCGCCATGACTGGAAGTCTATGGTATCTAATAGCATGCTAATGCTTGTTAGCAACTGAGCTAACGCTAATTAGCAACTTCCTTCAAACTGCTTGCAGAGACATGAAAATGGTATCCACGAGTTCAATTAGATAAAGAAATGGCTTTATTGCCAAAATCCCAAAGTATCTATTTAAGCGTTAAGTTTTGGGAAAGGGCAAAAAAAAAATGTATACACAAAATTGAGTAATAGGATTTTACTAATTTATTATGAATAGTTGAGTTAAAGTCCAGGTAGCAGATAATGGATATTAACAGATATTTATGTAGTTGGTGCTGTATATAAACTAATATACAGGTTTTTATTTTTGTATTTAACATTTATTTATCTAGGCAAGTCAGTTATTGTAAATAAGAATTTGTTCTTAACGGCATACTAAGAGGCAGAAGGCCTCCTGCTTGAATTAAACATAAAATTAAAGGACAAAACACACATCACAACAAGAGAGACACCACAACACTACATAAGGAGAGACCTAAGACAACACAACATGGCAGCAGCACAACATGATATCAGCACAAACATGGTACATTCTTTGTTAGTTTTCAATTGTACAATTTATGCTCCCCACATACAAAATCCACAAAGACTGCCGAACGCAAGATCGTCATTTCTATGACACTGTGGAGAAATATATTTTTACTCTAGCCTACTTTACATGGTAAGCTGTAAGTGGCAATTCATTTTTTAGTGTGGAGAACGTCTGTGAGGATTTTCTACAATATTAAGAACATTACACATTTGCACATGTAAACTGTTGGTCCCATGTTTCGTGAGCTGTAATAAAAGATTGGCAAAATGTTCCATACACACAAAACGCTTATTTATCTAAAGAAATGTGCACAAATTTGTTTACATCCCTGTCAGTGAGCATTTCTCCCTTGCCAAGATAATCTATCCACCTGACAGGTGTGGCATATCAATATGCTGATTAAACAACATGATCATTACACAGGTGCACCTTGTGCTGGGGACAATAAAAATACACTCTAAAATATGCAGTCTTGTCACACACACAATGCCACAGTTCTGAGGGAGCGTGCAATTGGCAAGAATGTCCACCAGAGATTTTGCCATAGTATTGAATGTTTATTTCTCTACCATGAGCCACCTCCGTCATTTTAGAGAATTTGGCAGTACATTCAACCGGCCTCACAACAGCAGACCATGTGAAACCACGCCAGACCCGGATCTCCACATCCGGCTTCTTCACCTGCGGGATTGTCTGAGACCAGCCACCTGAACAGCTGATGAAAGTGTGGGTTTGCACAACCAAAGGATTTCTGCAAACTTTCTGAAAACGTCTCAGGTAAGCTCGTCTGCATTCTCGTCATCCTCACCAGTGTATTGACCTGAGTGCAGTTTGGTGTCGTAACTGACTTAAGTGGGCAAATGCTCACGTTCGATGGCCCCTGGCACGCTGGAGAAGTGTGCTCTTCATGGATGAATCCCTTGTTTCAACTGTTTCAGGCAGAAGGCAGACAGCGTGTAGCGTCGTGTGGGTGAGCGGTTTGCTAATGTCAGTGTTGTGAACAGAGTGGCCCCATGGTGGGGTGGGGTTATGGTATGGGCAGGCATAAGCTACGGACAACAAACACAATTGCATTTTATCGATGGCAATTTGAATGCACATACCATGACATGATCCTGAGGCCCATTGTCGTTCCATTCATCCTCCGCCATCACCTCTTATTTCAGCATGATAATGCACAGCCCCATGTCACAAGGATCTATACACAATTCCTGGAAGCTGAAAATATCCCAGCTCTTCCATGGCTTGCATACTCAGACACCCATTGAGCATGTTTGGGATACTCTTGATAGCAGGTTCCAGTTCCCGACATTATCCATCAACTTCGCACAGCCATTGAAGAGGAGTGGGACAACATTCCACAGGCCACAATCAACAGCCTGATCAACTATATGTGAAGGAGATGTTTCATGCTGCACAAGGAAAATGGTGGTCAGACTAGATGCTGATTGGTACTGACTGGTCTTCTGATCCACACGTTTTGTAAGGTATCAGTGACCATCTGATGCATATCTGTATTCCCAGTCATGTGAAATCCATATTTTAGGGCCTAATGAACTAATTTCAATTGACAGATTTCCTTATATGAACTTTAACTCAGTAAAATCTTTAAAATTGTTACATGTTGCACTTATATTTTGTTCAGTGTAGAATAAAACACATTTGATCAATTACATGTGGAAATAATATTGAGTGAACATTAGCAAGCCAGCCGCAGATGCAACAGAAAGTCAATTGGTTTCTCCCGGTTTTAGCTTGCCACCTATCTGGCCTGTATTTTTGGCATATCTTGAGGTCATGCCACAGCATCTCAATTGGGTTGAGGTCAGGAATCTGACTGGGCCACTCCAGAAGGCATATTTTCTTCTGTTGAAGCCATTCTGTTGTTGATTTACTTCTGTGTTTTGGGTCGTTGTCCTGTTGCATCACCCAACTTCTGTTGAGCTTCAATTGGCGGACAGATAACCTAACATTCTCCTGCAAAATGTCTTGATGAACTTGGGAATTCATTTTTCCGTCGATGATAGCAAGCTGTGCAGGCCCTGAGGCAGCTGAGCTGCCCCAAACCATTATGCTCCCTCCACCATACTTTACAGTTTGATGTTGGTGTGCTGTGCTGTGCCTTTTTTTCCCTCCACACATAGTCTTGTGTGTGCCATCCAAACAACTCAATTGTAGTTTCATCTTGTGGTGGTTAATTTCTTTACTATCAAATGAGGAGAGACAAACTTATCACACAAGTCAGAGTTATACTTAAACCAAATCTTTAATCACTTATTAATAATGGAGCAGGTCAATACAACGCACACATATAAAGTGAATCGATTGAGTGCTCTACGATAATGATGGCTGGTCATGGCTGGTCGACGAGTCACGGTCAAATGATTCGTTGAGAGCCCTGAGACAAAAGTACCAAGGTCTTTTATAGCCAAGATACACCCCTTTCAACCTACATGACAAACAACAGATATATACTGTAGAATGGGTCACACGGTTAAGATTGGTATGAAAGATACCTATAATACATAGCAGGCAGTATCTGCTGTGTCAACAGTTTTCATTGTATAGAGAACAGTGTCTGGCCCTCCGACTGCAACCTGGAACCATCTCTCCCTGGAACGGTATAGAACAGAAACATTAACTCATGCTCTGGAATGCTCTTTAGGTTTTGTCACCCAAAAGACATCATAAATCTCCTCTGTCAGTGCTATCTCCCAGAGGCCCATCCTCAGTAGAACACACACACACAATAGTTCATTAAGAATAGTCTATTCTGTTGCATAAAACAACCATTTGATGCAATAAAAGTATTATAAGTCTTGCAATTTTGCTCTCACAATCTGTCCACAGAATATTTTGCCAGTAGCGCTGTGGAACATCCAGGTGCACTTTTTAAAATTTCAGACGTGTAGATTTTTTTGGGGGTCAGCAATGGCTTCTTCCATGGTGTCTCCCATGAACACCATTCTTGTTTAGTGTTTGTAGACTCGCTAACATCTCTGTTAACATGTACCAGAGATATCTTTATATCTTTAGCTGACACACTAGGATTCTTCTAAACCTCATTGAGCATTCTGTGTTGTGCTCTTGCAGTCATCTTTGCAGGACAGCCACTCCTAGGGAGAGTTTTCCATTAATAGACAATTTGTCTTACCTTTGACTGATGAACACCAAGGCTTCTAGAGATACTATTGGAACCTATTCCAGCTTTATGCAAGGCAACAATTCTTAATCTTAGGTCGCTTTTGTTCGAGGCACGGTTCGCATCAGGCAATGGCTCTTGTGAATAACAAACTCAAATTTGAGTGTTTTTTATAGGGCAAAGCAGCTCTAACCAACATCTCCAATGTCATCTCATTGATTGGACTCCAGGTTAGTTGACTCCTGACTCCAATTCGTTTTTGGAGAAGTCATTAGCCTAGGGGTTCAGATCCTTTTTCCAACCTACACTGTGAATGTTTTCATTATAGACAAAAAACATTAAATAATTTGTGTGTTAGTTTAAGCACACTATGTCTATGAAGATCAGATCAAATTTGATGATACATTTATGCAGAAATCCAGATACTTTTTCTTGCCACTGTATATTACCTTCAATAGTGTTATCCTGTGATCAAGACGTCAATGGTGTCGTAAAATTCTTAGCTAACGGGTTAGCAAGTTTGACATTTCAGTGGAAATACTATTATCAGCTTTTTGATAAGCAGTTTAGCAAAAAAATACTTCCCGTATTATCGGTATATGGTCACAAGATATTGGCCACCTTCCTATTTTGTTCAATTACAAGATATATCCATTTCATTTGTTAAAAAAAGAGACACAAACCTTGTATCCGAAGTGTTTACTAGATAGTTGACTAGCCTTCCAGTTGATTTTTTTGAACTTGCCAGTCAAATTTCCATAGCCTAGTGCGCTCTTCTGTGGACTCTTAATTGATCTTCACTGACATGTTTTTCAATGTTGTAACCAAATAATGTCTCATCATTTGTTTTACAGATTAATCTTATGTTTTGAGAAAGCAGATAAGTTTATATTAATACTAAAATATAAATGAGTATGAATAATTTACATCAAATAACATTTTAATTTCAGTGATGTGCTTTGACAGAAACAATGAAAACACTGTGTTGGAGTTTGTGTTGCAGAGTTGCACTTAGAAAGTAAAGGAAGAAACACACAAGAAGGGTTGAATAAATATGTTTATTATAATTTAGACTTTTTTTTACAAATAATTGCATATGAAAAAGCAAATAAGCAATTAGATTTCAACCTCTATATTATCACAGAAATCACAATAAAAAAATCAAGCTCCATTGATTAACATGGTTTGCAATACAGCAACAATAGTAATTGATACAACAGAGAGAGAGAAACAAACAGATTGTGAAGTAACTGAGGGTGGTGCAATGGGTGGCGTGACAGGTGGCCGGTAGAGCTTTTCTCTTCCTTTTCTGTGCTGCAGTTGAGAGAAAAGGTAGTGTTAGGGCATGTTTTCAACTTTTTGACATCAATACCTCTGGAGGAAGCTGCAGAAGTTTTAAGGAGGTGGACAGACATGCCTTGTGGGCTGGTGTCTTAGACTGTAGATATGTAAAGATATTTTATTTTAAACAACACATAACAAACAGTATGTATTTTTTAAATAATTTAACATGTATTTACCTGTAGAGGTGTCTGTATTCGAATTGCCGTGGTCAGGAATACCAGATGAGGCTGGTGTGGTTCAGTGACCAGGGGAGATGGAGGAGGCAGTTGGTCCAGAGGAGGCCGTTTCGGGGTTGACAGACAGGGGGGGCTGGTTTGCATTGTGGTGGTGGACAAAACCCGACGCCGATGGCTTGGAGAAGCTGGTGTTGGTGGGATTGAGCAACCGACAATCGTGTGGCTGGGAGAGAGCATAAACATGGCCTGCTCCTACAGGTGTTGCACACTGGGAGGCATGGGCAGTGGTGATGCAGCTGTCAGGTATGGTTCCAGTGGGGGGGGGGGTCCAGCATAGGCGATGGCGTCGATGGTCTCATCCATGGTAGCCCTCTCGTGCCCTCTGTTCTGAGGGCTGCCCAACAGTATTCTCCTCTGCCCTCTCACCCCTCTCCTGCCACTGGGGCATGTATTCCTCCCTGGTGGGGTATGTGGCGACCACAGGGAGTCTTCTGTATCGGTCTGGCTGACACTTCAGCAAGGTAAGGACCCTTCCACCACATACAGCATGTCTTAGTAGGGCTGGTACAGGTAGAAGAATACTCTAGCAAATTCTGATTTGTTTACCATATAGGAGTGGTGAAAATGGCTGAGGTCTTCAACTACCTTGGAGAACTCAGCCTTACAGCGCCACAATATGCCACAATATGCCACTGGACATGGGTGCAGTGTGGTGGAAGATAAAGTAGTATAACCCCTTCCCTTTGAGCCACAGGGAGCACCTCCGGGTCCATGCGGCTCTTGTGCCCATCGAAGGGGAGAAGGAGACATCCTCCTCAGCTGAGTGGATGCAGGCCAGCATTAATGTGCTCCTTGGTTCCCGGAGCCTGCTGGTACATGTGTTTTGCACCCCGGAGAGCCAGGACATTGCCTGCTCTGGTCGCTATAAAACTCAGACTCATCGCAGTTAAAGATTTGTCTGGGTTTCTCCGTCAACCCACTCTCCTCCAAGAAGGTGATGTCCATCATCGGACGGGTGGCCCACTCAGCTATCCCCCTGTCCAGGGTGTCTGGCATCCTCATGCTCAGGTTCTTGTGCTTCCTCCTGAACATTTCCTACCACCTCTTCCCCAGTAGTGAGATTTTTTCTCCTCGGTGCCAAAACCTAGAATGGAAAATAAATTGTCCATCCAGGATGAAAATGTTTGTTTTGGCATCACCATACACATCACACATTGAGAACAGTCAGTCCAGCATTCTACATACAGTTGAAGTCAGACGTTTACATACACTTAAGTTGTCAACCACTCCATATATTTCTGATTAACAAACTGGTTTTGGCAAGTCGGTTGGGATATCTACTTTGTGCATGACACAAGTAATTTTTGCAACTATTGTTTACAGACAGATTAATTCACTGTATCACAATTCCAGTGGGTCAGAAATTTACATACACCAAGTTGACTGTGCCTTTAAAAAGGTTGGAAAAATCCTGAAAATTGTGTCATAGCCTAATTGACAATTTGAGTCAGTTGGAGGTGTACCTGTGGATGTAACTGTCTGGCCATAATGACCATTGATAAGTTTGGAGGAAAAAGGGGGAGGCTTGCAAGCCAAAAGAACACCATCCCAACCGTGAAGCGCTGGGGTGGCAGCATCATGTTGTGGGGGTGCTTTGCTGCAGGAGGGACTGGTGCACTTCACAAAATAGATGGCATCATGAGGCACATTCTGTGAATATATTGAAGAAACAGCTCAAGACATCAGTTAAAGCTTGGTCGCAAAAGGGTCTTCCAAATGGACAATGACCCCAAGCATACTTCCAAAGCTGTGGAAAAATGGCTTAAGGACAACAAAGTCAAGGTATTGGTGTGGCCATCACAAAGCCCCGACCTCAATCCCATAGAACATTTGTGGGCAGAACAGAAAAAGCGTTTGCGAGCAAGGAGGCCTTCAAACCTGACTCAGGTACACCAGCTCTGTCAGGAGGAATGAGGCAAAATTCACCCAACTTATTGTGGGAAGCTTGTGGAAGGCTACCTGAAACGTTTGACCCAAGTTAAACATTTTAAAGGTAATGCTACCAAATGTAAACTTCTCACCCACTGGGAATGTGATGAAATAAAAGCTGAAATAAATCATTCTCTCTACTATTATTCTGACATTTCACATTCTTAAAATAAAGTGGTGATCCTAACTGACCTAAGACAGGGAATTTTTACTACGATTAAAAGTCAGGAATTGTGAAAACTGAGTTTAAATGTATTTGGCAAAGGTGTACGTAAACCTCCAACTTCAACTGTACATAAACACATTACCTGCTCATTTTGTTGGATGTGTCATTAGCCGTTGTCTGGTGAAAGGAAACCCCATGGCTAGCGCAGTAGATATAGTACTGCACCAGAGAATTTTCATCCTGGTGCAAGCAATGTGGGTGGTCCACTGCGACAACCATGGGTTATCTGGCTGCTCAGAGTGTCCGTCAGGGTTTTCCGAGGTACACTATACACCTTGGGAGATAAGAAAAGTAAACTGTCATTAGCAGATGAAATTCACTTACATGTGGTAATCTTCTAAAAACAAAAGTTGACAAACCTTGGCAGCCTGGTGGATAGTCATCCCATCCCCAAAGTCCTTCACGGCATGGAAGATGTCCACCTCACTCCATTGCTTCCTTTTGACTTTATCTATGCAGTGGTAGGAAATACAGTATATGTAGCTAAATAACTTGAGCATACTATACACATTTTAGAACGATAACTCCATCTGAATATGTATAAAAATTTACAATTCATAGCTTCAATGGCATTGCAAGGTGACACTGAAAGGCTTCACAAATTGACAGTGTACCCATGTTTTTTGTTTGTTACCTGTAATGAAAATTTGTGTCCCAATTAGTTTAATTTGACTAAATACTGCCTCTATGTAGCTGTTGTATCACGAAACATAGCCTACACTGACTGATGTGTCAAAAAGTTTGTTTCAAAGTTCAAAATAGATTTTTGCAGATTGGGCAAAATGCTCCCGTCAGACGACTCCAAATTTGATACGTTAAAGTTTTAAAACATTCAGCTGTTTTCGTGGTGTCTATTGTCTAACACTTACAATTTATTTTCCTTTTGGTTACAACATTAGCAAATCCACTATATTTCAGAGGTTAAAAGCTGGATGGTGTAGTCTGTCGTGCAGTCGAATTAAATAATATACAGAGTGTCCCAGGAAATGTGCATAAATAACCTAACCTAACCTATAAATTGTAATGAAAATTAATGGTCAGCTAGGTAGAATGGTGTATTTAGTCGCAAAACGTACTATTATATTCCAGTCCATTAATTTTGAGCTGGAGGTGATTTAGGTCCTCCAACCGCTAGTGTCCAAAGTTGGGGGAAAATTCACTAGCTAGAAAGAAATATCCACAAATTAATTCAGACACGGAGGAAGAGGATAGCTAGCTACAGCGAGCTGATGTTAGCAGCTGCCTCTAACCAGAAAGCGGCAACTGTGACAACATTGACCGTAAGAATAAAAAAAAAAGTACTTTCTAATTTGAGCGAAATCAACGCTGCCAAAGAAAGCATGCTCTGGGTCTACTCCAAAAATGCAACTAGATCGGCAATCGGATCCATGCCCAAGCGTCACATTTCAGGTTAGCCCGCACTCGGCAGGCAGTATAGAAAACTCCCCCAGGAGCAACAGAATGGCCGAATTAAAAGAACGTGCAGCCGCCACCAACACCTTAAAAACGTGTTCTGTCAGTGGATGCTGGTGACATAAAAAATTGAGGAGGATCATCAAAAACGAATTATTTTAACCTAAAGCATTTAATAAAAGACATTTACAGTGGGGAATGGGAATTTAACATTTATTTTGTTTAACTAGGCACGTAAATTTTGAACAAATTCTTATTTACACCGGCCAAACCCAGATGACGCTGGGCCAAATGTGCGCCGCCCTATGGTACTCCCAATCACTGCCGGTTGTGATTCAGCCTGGAATCGAACATGCAGGCCAGGCTCATCATGGATGGATGGATGGTGTTAGAGAAGAGCATAACTCTTTCACTGAGGGCAGGACAGGATTTGACTGGGAAGACAAAACACAATACACTACACAGTTAGACAATAGAGCTAAGAATGAGTTAGTCTAAGCAAGGATGATTGATGTGTAATATGTGATTGTGTGTGTGAATGACTCTACATACAGTAATGAGAGAAAATGTATAGGGGTACTCACAGTGCTTGGAGAGAAAACATTCAATGTGCCAGTAGACGAGCGAGCCGAGACGTGGCTTCAGTTCATGTCAGGAGAGAGTTGACAATGGTGGAGTGGAGGGGTCATCACCTCTGAAATCAAAGAACAGGACGGACTTAGATGTAAATACAAATAGCAGTTACATTCCAGTACAGCTGTGTCATTGTAGGTTTGGGCAACTCATTAAAGTCAAACACACATTTTTTCCCCCTAGGGCCCAGAGTGTTTCCTTATCTGTTAACCTGGTTTGGTTAAAACTCTGGAACCTTTAAGGTATGACAGTGATTAGTAGTAAAAAGGTTTTATATGGGCTATGGAAGGAGTTTTTCCTAATCAGGTCACACGGTTTTAAAAAACTCTTCAAAAAAACTCCTGGACCTGGGGGGGTGAAAACCCTGTCAAACTGCAGTACTTCCTCTACGCAGACACAACTATTGATAGACAATAGAACTTACAGGGCTGAGCTTGCTTTATGCATGTTTGCACCATGCAGGCCTATGCAACTGTAGGACTAAAAACATTAACTCACATCTCTGATCTCTGATTGATTAATTCCAGTTAATACTTTTGGATTGAACATGTTTAGGCAGCCTAGCCAGCCCAAGTTTGAATATAAACCAAATTTGATCTCATTCACAGTTGACTAGAAAAGTCGTCTAGTTTTCATCATGTCCGATGTCTACTGTTTAGGTGTAGCCTAGGCTGCTGCAACGTTAATGTCGTTTTTACTTGTCTGTCCAGAGTGATTATGTGTTGTCACCTTTGCTGCATCAGGAATATAGGATGGAAGCTATCAAATAATTCGGAACTGACTGACAGCCCAGAAAAGTTCCATATGTTCAGCAAGTAAAGCATCATAATGTGAAATTACCTCTGCAAGCTCCTTGTAGCTGCCCTTATGTGAAGAGCTTCCCCTCTCATCGTCGTGTCCTTTAAAAGCCCATTCTTGCATGCAGTGGTGTCAATAAACCGCTTCAGAACTTCCCTGTTTCTTCTTACTTTCTCATTGTGCTTCGCAGTTGAATGCGCAGACCTTCGTCCATTACATGATCAAAATGGCTTTTTCCCAGAAGCTTGAATCTTATGTGAGCATTTATATGCTCCCTGCTTTTGTTATGCCGTTTATGTCACACCCTGATCTGTTTCACCTGTCTTGTGCTTGTCTTCACCCCCCTCCAGATGTCGCCCATTTTCCCCATTATCCCCTGTGCATTTATACCTGTGTTTTCTGTTTGTCTGTTGCCAGTTTGTCTTGTCAGGCCTACCAGCGGTATTACCATACTCCTGTTTTCTGCTCTAGTCCATGTTTTCTAGTTTTCCCAGTTTTGATCATTCTGCCTGCTCTGAGCCTGCCTGCCATTCTGTACCTTGTGACACTGTCCTGGTTTACTGACCTCTGCCTGCCCTGACCTTGAGCTTACCTGCCATTCTGTACCTTTCGGACTCTGCTCTGGATTACTGACCTCTGCCTGCCCTTGACCTGTCGTTTGCCTGTCCCTTGTTTTTGCAATACATTTTTGTTACTTTGAACTGTCTGCATCTGGGTCTTATCCTGAGGTCTGATAGTACGAACTGGCCATGACTGATCCAGCAGACTCGGACCAGCTCCGCAACGCCATCTCCTCCCAAGGAGCCACCATTGGAAGACACGGGGAGTTACTCCGAGGTCTTATGGATGGATTCCAGACCTTGGCAGAACGCTATGACTATACCTTGAATACATTGCTGGAGAAATTCTGTGGATTATTTGTGAGGTGACCGGTCACAACAGTAGCCTCCCAGCCCCCCAGTAACACCACTGTCAGCTGTGTGTCTCTCCAGGCTACCCCGGCTTCCTGAGAACCCTGCTTACCACATTTGGAACGCGTCTCTGGATGTTTAGGAACCAGTTTCCCTCAACTTCGAGCTACAGCCGTCATCCTTCCCCCCCGGACTGCTCAAAGATAGCGTATCTCATGATGCTAATGTCCGGGCTCTCGCCTGGGAGGAACTCCGGAAGTTCCCGGCGTCTACATCCCTGAGAGGATCCGAGCTTACCTGAGTTCCCCCATGAGTCTCAGAGGTCTGCCAACTCGCCTTTTTCAGAGCCGATGTAACTCGGCAGAGCTAGTTTGTCTCACAGCTCTCTGTCTCCTCTTTCCAGGCCCATCCCAGTCTCATCGACAGCCATCCGGCATACACGGTGAGGTGTCTCCTGAGTGTTCAACCTTGGGGCAGGGGATTCTAGTACCTGGTTGACTGGGAGAGTTATGGTCCAGAGGAGAGGTGCTAGGTCCCCGCTAGGAACATCCTGGACCCAGCCCTCTTTGCTGAGTTCCACCGCCGGCAACCCGGTCAACCAGATATGTGCCCGGGTAGTACGCCAGGTGGTCCCTAGAGGGGGTACTGTCACACCCTGATCTGTTTCACCTGTCTAGTGCTGGTCTCCACCCCCTTCAGGTGTCGACCATTTTCCCCATCCCCTGTGCATTTATACCTGTGTTTTCTGTTGTCAGTTCTCTTGTCTCATCAAGCCTACAAGCGTTTTCCAGTACTCCTGATTTTTCTCTCTTGTCCCTGTTATCCAGTTTTCCCGGCTTTGGCCATTCTGCCTGCCCTGCCCCTGAGCCTGCCTGCCGTTCTGTACCTTGTGACACTGCCCTGGATTACTTACCTCTGCCTGCCCTTGACGTGTCGTTTGCCTGCCCTTTGTTTTTGTAAAACTTGTGTATCTTGAACTGTCTGCATCTGGGTTTTATCCTGAAGTCTGATAGTTTAGCTGAACAATCGATACTCTTCAGGTTACCCAAGATTCAGACTTTACAAAAAGCAGGCAAAGCCAGCAAATCAGATGGGTTGATGAAAGAAATCCTGTTAACCAGCTATACATTTGATACCAATTGATATTGAACACAATCACCTTTTCATCCTTCTTCATGAAACTAATCTCAGGCAGAGGTTGACCCTCGGTTTTAATTCACACCTTTTCCATGTACACCAGAGAATGAAAGGGGTTATTCAACAAAGTCCACAACATTATCGGTAGCGTTGTCCATTCTGCCATTCGGATGGCAAAACTACATGTTCGCACTGGTGGGTAGGGCTGCCGTCTTATCAGCCCTCAGCCAATCATGCTATTTTGTTTGTTTTTTCGCCTTGTTCGTAACTTGTTTTGTACATAACGTTGCTGCTACTGTCTCCTATGACCGAAAAGTGCTTCTAAACATCAGAACTGGGATTGCTCACCTCAAACTGGACAAATAGTTTTTCTTCAATGAGTCGGACACAAGGGAAATACTGTTGACACCCAAACAGGCCCTAATCCCCTGTGATTCGCTGGAGAAGGAAACATAGATTTCGAGGCAAAAGATCAGGGTGCCTTGTGAGGACCAGGCGACGAGTGGCTAATCTGCCCTTGCCCTCTGTTCTGCAAGTGAACGTCCAATCGCTAGAATATAAATGGGATGAACTGAAAGCACGTATGTCCTACCAGTGGGACATTAAAAACTGTAATATTTTATGCTATACCGAGTCGTGGATGAATGACGACATTAAGAACATAGAGCTGGTGGCTTATACACTATCGGCAAGACAGAACAGCAGCCTCTGATAAGACACGGGGCGGGGCCTATGCATTTATGTAAACAACAGTTGGTGCATGATATCTAAGTAAGTCTCAAAGTTTTGCTCGCCTGAGGTAGAGTATCTTATGATAAGCTGCAGAGCGAGGTTGGAACTAAAACTGCACTAAATGAGCTTTATTCCGCCATAATCAAACAGGAAAACGTTCATCCAAAGGCGGTGTTCCTAGTGGCCGGTGACTTTAATACAGAGAAACTTAAATCAGTTTTACCGAATTTCTATCAACATGTTAAATGTGCAACCAGAGGTAAAAAAATATGCCCTCCATTTGGCATATCTGACCATAACTCTAGCCTCCTGATTCCTGCATACAAGCAACAATTCAAGCAGGAAGCACCAGTGACTCAGTCTATAAAACAGTGGTCAGATGAAGCAAATGCTAAACTACAGGACTGTTTTGCCAGCACAGACTGGAATATGTTCCGGGATTCTTCTGATGGCATTGAGGAGTACACCACATCCGTCACTGGCTTTATCAATAAGTGCATCGAGGATGTCATCCCCACAGTGACTGTATGTACATTCCCCAACCAGAATTAATGGATTACAGACAACATTCATACTGAGCTAAAGGGTAGAGCTGCCGCTTTCAAGGAGCGGGACTCTAACCCGACGCTTATAAGAAATCCTGCTACACCATCCGACAAACCATCAAAAAAGCAAAGCATCAATACAGGACAAAGATCTAATCGTACTACACCGGCTCCGACGCTCGTCGGATGTGGCAGGGCTTGCAAACTAGTACAGACTACAAAGGGCAGCACAGCCAAGAGCTGCCCAGAGTCTTGAGCCTACCAGACGAGCTAAATAATATGCTCGCTTCGAGGCAAGTAACACTGAAACATGCATGAGAGTATCAACTGTTCCGGATGACTGTATGATCACGCTCTCCGTAGCCGATGTGAGTAAGACCTTTCAAACAGGACAACATTCACAAGGCCGCTGGGCCAGACGGATTACCATGATGTGTACTCCAAGCGTGCGCTGACCAACTGGCAAGTGTCTTCACTGACATTTTCAACCTCTCCCTGTCTAAGTCTGTAATACCAACATGTTTCAAGCAGACCATCATTATCCCTGTGCCCAAGAACACTAAGGTAACCTGCCTAAATGACTACTGACCCGTAGCACCCACGTCTGTAGCCATGCAATTCTTTAAAATGCTGGTCAACATCAACACCATTATCCCAGAAACCCTAGACCCACTCCAATTTGCATACCGCACCAACAGATCCACAGATGATGCAATCTCTATTGCACTCCACACCTTTGAGAATGCTATTCATTGACTACAGCTCAGCGTTCAACACCATAGTGCCCTCAAAACTCATCACTAAGCTAAAGACCTTGGGACTAAACAGCTTCCTATGCAACTGGTTCCTAGACTTCCTGACGGGCCAACACCAGGTGGTAAGGGTAGGTAACAACACATTCGCCATAGTGATCCTCAACACGGGGCCCCTCAGGGGGGTCCCCTTCTGTACTCCCTTTTCACTCATGACTGCACAGCCAGGCACAAGTCCAACACCGTCATTAAGTTTGCTGATGATACAACAGTGGTAGGCCTGATCACCGACAACGATGAGACAGCCTATTGGGAGGAGGTCAGAGACCTGGCCGTGTGGTGCAAGGACAACAACCTCTCCCTCAATGTGATCAAGACAAAGGAGTTGATTGTGGACTACAGGAAAAAGAGGACCGAGCATGCCCCCATTCTCATTGACCGGGTTTTAGTGGAGCAGGTTGAGAGCTTCAAATTCCATGGTGTCCACATCAACAAACTAACATGGTCCAAGCACACCAAGACAGTCGTGAAGAGGGCACGACAAAACCTTTTCCCCCTCGGGAGACTGAAAAGATTTGGCATGGGTCCTCGAAAGATTTTACAGCTGCACAATCAAGAGCATCCTGACAGGTTGCATCACTGCCTGGTGTGGCAACTGCTCGGCCTCTGACCGCAAAGCACTACAGAGGGTAGTGCGTACGGCCCAGTACATCACCGGGACCAAGCTTCCTTGCCACCCAGGCAGTGTCAGAGGAAGGCCCTAAAAATCGTCAAAGACTCCAGCCACCCTAGCCGTAGACTGTTCTCTCTGCTACCGCCCGGCAAGTGGTACCGGAGCGCCAAGTCTAGTTCCAAGAGGCTTCTAAACAGCTTCTACCCCCAAGCCATAAGACTCCTGAACAGGTAATCAAATGGCTACCCAGACCATTTGCACCCCCTCACGCTGCTACTGCTCTCTGTTATTATCTATGCTTTAACAACCCTACCTGCATGTACATAATCATCTCAATTACCTCGACACCGGTGCCCCCGCACATTGACTGTACCGGTACCTCCTCTATATAGTCCAGTTATTGTTATCTACAGCTGCTTATTTGTTTTTTTTCATCTCTTACTTTTTAAAAACTTTTTTTGTTGGTATTTTCTTAAAGATGGTTAAGGGCTTGTAAGTAAGCATATCACTGTAAGGTCTACACATGTTGTATTCGAAGCATGTGACAAATACATTTTGATTTGACAAATTTAAATAAATTGCACTGTCTGGAAACAAAAATCAATTTATAATCTACCTCCGTCTCCTGTCATTTGAATAGACTAATTTGAATTGAATAATATCCTAAAAATGCTCTACTATCACTTTCCACTCTCAATCTCTATCCAATAATGTCACCAACTCACCAAGCACTCACATCCCATAATGCTCTGCAGCACAACCCCAATACAAAACACTAGGTTAATTATCTGATCCTAATCCTATGATTGGTTAGACATGTCAGTTCACACTACAAAAGCTTTGATAAGTTGGAGGTCGCCCTCAAGAAGTGGTCATGATTACCATGTACAGTAGGTCTATGGAAGGGGGTTCGGCCTATGAGCTCGTCATTTAACATTCAAACATGAGCCTCCTCAATGTAAAGGCAATGTAGCCAGAGGAAAACGGAAGCTAGCTGTTCTCCAGCTACATCATGGTGCTATCCCAGAGAGTGCTCTTGATTTTACTATAGACCTTCATTGCAAAACAGTGTGTTTTAATCAATTATTTGATGACATATGAATATATTCACTATAGTTTAATTTGAAAAGGATAACTTATTTTAATGTTTCACAATTTTTATTTTCATGAAATTTTACTGAAGATGGTCCTCCCCTTCCTCCCTGGGGAGGTTCCACTGTGCTCTATACAGTGACATCCGTCGCGGCCAAAACTACTCTTTCCCATATGCTAGCTACCAACAGCTGGCAGACATGTTTACATTTAGTTCGTTTAATCATTGTTATTTTATGGAAGACGTGAGCTAAATGTGCAATAGCTAGCTAATGTTAGCATAGAGGTAGCATGCTAGCTCTTTCACTTACCTGGATGACCTCCATGTTCACTGAAGCTCATGATAATGCTTGGTCTCTGCTGGTGCTGCTGGCTGTTTCATATGCTTTAGCAGCCACATTGTTGGTAGGGACAGCATCCACTTTGAGAAGAAACTTCTTGCTGAAGCACTCCTTCCATTGTTGATAGCCATGGGAGTTCTCAGGGATGAAATGTGTCCCTCAGGATGACGAGTAGACGCCTAAATCGCCTGGTTTCCACTAGTTACCACAGCCACAAAGTAAATGGTCTATAGTGGCATACATTCATAACTAAAATTAGCTTTTTGGTGTTAGGCATAAGGTTAGAAGTGTGGTCAAGGGACCAATTCCGCCTCATTCTCACATTTATTTAACTTTTTACTAAGTTTTGTTCATTCACTCTTTGATGCTGACTGCGGTGTTGTAGGATTTAGCTAGAGCTGATTTTGAGAACCTCAAACCCAACTTTTAGAACAACATATCATAATAATTGATTTAAGATTTAGTCATTTGGGAATGCTTTCTTGGGTTTTCTTTCTTTCTAAGTTACTATTATATGCATTTTTGGCATTGAGAAATAAGTGCTACACTCCCTTTAAAGGGTTACAATTTGGGATAGGGTTAAATCCCAAACAAGTGTCTAACGCTGGGATTGAACATGCAGTTGAAACCGGAGTCGTGATTACGCACATCTGCCACTCTCGTCCACAATGCCTACTTGATGGTAAAATCTTGAGCGATCGAGCTGGGAATAGATGCGGTTGATGTAACTGGTGGGCATGATAATTCCATGCTTATCTACTACTGTCAACAGCAGCAGGTATATGAGCTGTCATTGTTCTTTCTCTCGCTCGCGATCCAAACAGTGTCTGTGTGTGGGGAATCTCACAAGAGACATGGTGTGCCTTCACAACCTGGTCTCAGGGCAATTTGTAGGTTATGGTATGTACATACAGTTGAGGTCGGAAGTTTACATACACCTTAGCCAAATACATATAAACGCAGTTTTTCACAATTCCTGACATTTAATCCTAGTAAAAATTCCCTGTCTTAGGTTAGGATCAGTTAGGATCACCACTTTATTTTAAGAATGTGAAATAATAGACAAGATAATTATTTCAGCTTCTATTTCTTCCATCACATTCACAGTGGGTCAGAAGTTTACATACACTCAATTAGTATTTGGTAGCATTCCCTTTAAATTGTTTAACTTGGGTCAAACATTTTGGGTAGCCTTCCACAAGCTTCCCACAATAAGTTGGGTGAATTTTGGCCCATTCCTCCTGACAGAGCTGGTGTAACTGAGTCAGGTTTGTAGGCCTCCTTGCTCACACACGCTTTTCAGTTCTGCCCACAAATTTTCTATAGGATTGAGGTCAGGGCTTTGTGATGACCACTCCAATACCTTAACTTAGTCTTCCTTGAGCCATTTGCCACAACTTTGGAAGTATGCTTGGGGTCATTGTCCATTTTAAAGACGCATTTGCGACCAAGCCTTAACTTCCTGATTGATGTCTTGCGATGTTGCTTCAATATATCCACATCATTTCCCTACCTCATGATGCCATCTATTTTGTGAAGTGCACCAGTCCCTCCTGCAACAAAGCACCCCACAACATGATGCTGCCAGCCCCTGTGCTTCACGGTTGGGATGGTGTTCTTTGGCTTGCAAGCCTCCCCCTTTTTCCTCCAAACATAATGATGGTCATTAGGGCTAAACAGTTCTATTTTTGTTTCATCAGACTAGAGGACATTTCTCCAAAAAGTACAATCTTTGTCCCCATGTGCAGTTGCAAACCGTAGGCTGGCTTTTTTATGGCGGTTTTGGAGCAGGGATTTCTTCCTTGCCGAGAGACCTTTCAGGTTATGTCGATATAGGACTCGTTTACTGTGGATATAGATACTTTTGTACCTGTTTCCTCCACCATCTTCACAAGGTCCTTTGCTGTAGTTCTGGGATTGATTTTCATTATTCGCACTAAAGTATGTTCTTCTCTAGGAGACAGAACGCGTCTCCTTCCTGAGCGGTATGATGGATGCGTGGTTCCATGGTGTTTATACATGCGTACTATTGTTTGTACAGATGAACGTGGTACCTTCAGGCGTTTGGAAATTGCTCCCAAGGATGAATCAGACTTGGAGATCTATAATCTTTTTTCCGAGGTCTTGGATGATTTCTTTTGATTTTCACATGTCAAGCAAAGAGGCACTGAGTTTGAAGGCAGGCCTCGAAATACATTCACAGGTACACTTCCAATTGATTCAAATTATGTCAATTAGCCTATAAAAAGCTTCTAAAGACATCACATAATTTTCTTACATTTTCTAAGCTGTTTAAAGTCACAGTCAACTTAGTGTATATAAACTTCTGACCCACTGTAATTGTGATACAGTGAATTATAAGTGTAATATTCTGTCTGTAAACAATTGTTTGAAAAATTACTTGTGTCATGCACAAAGTTGAAGTTCTAACCAACTTGCCATAACTATAGTTTGTTAACAAGAAATTTGTGGAGTGGTTGAAAAACGAGTTGGTTGACTCCAACCTAAGTGTATGTAAACTTCCGACTTGAACTGCATGTTCCCTCTATTTAGTATGATATGTTATGTTACATTATGTATGGAGTAGCGTCTGTACAATATCAGTCGAATTAGAGGACATAATGTATCATATGTCTTTCTCTTGAACCAGGTTGCTTGTTGCATCATAACAAATTAGAATTTTATTTATTTTATTTTTATTTTACCTTTATTTAACCAGGTAGGCAAGTTGAGAACAAGTTCTCATTTACAATTGCGACCTGGCCAAGATAAAGCAAAGCAGTTCGACAGATACAACGACACAGAGTTACACATGGAGTAAAACAAACATACAGTCAATAATACAGTATAAACAAGTCTATATACAATGTGAGCAAATGAGGTGAGAAGGGAGGTAAAGGCAAAAAAGGCCATGGTGGCAAAGTAAATACAATATAGCAAGTAAAACACTGGAATGGTAGTTTTGCAATGGAAGAATGTGCAAAGTAGAAATAAAAATAATGGGGTGCAAAGGAGCAAAATAAATAAATAAATAAAATACAGTTGGGAAAGAGGTAGTTGTTTGGGCTAAATTATAGGTGGGCTATGTACAGGTGCAGTAATCTGTGAGCTGCTCTGACAGTTGGTGCTTAAAGCTAGTGAGGGAGATAAGTGTTTCCAGTTTCAGAGATTTTTGTAGTTCGTTTCAGTCATTGGCAGCAGAGAACTGGAAGGAGAGGCGGCCAAAGAATGGTTTCTAGCTTCCCTGAACAGCTGCATATCACGGGGGCTGTTCGATGCTAATGCAGAACGCCATAGGATGTTTTTGTGTTGGTTAAGGGCAGTCAGGTCTGGGGAGAACCAGGGGCTATATCTGTTCCTGGTTCTAAATTTCTTGAATGGGGCATGTTTATTTAAGATGGTTAGGAAGGCATTTAAAAAAAATATCCAGGCATCCTCTACTGACGGGATGAGATCAATATCCTTCCAGGATACCCCGGCCAGGTCGATTAGAAAGGCCTGCTCGCTGAAGTGTTTCAGGGAGCGTTTTACAGTGATGAGTGGAGGTCGTTTGACCGCTGACCCATTACGGATGCAGGCAATGAGGCAGTGATCGCTGAGATCTTGGTTGAAGACAGCAGAGGTGTATTTAGAGGGGAAGTTGGTTAGGATGATATCTATGAGGGTGCCCGTGTTTAAGGCTTTGGGGAGGTACCTGGTAGGTTCATTGATAATTTGTGTGAGATTGAGGGCATCAAGTTTAGATTGTAGGATGGCTGGGGTGTTAAGCATGTTTCAGTTTAGGTCGCCTAGCAGCACGAGCTCTGAAGATAGATGGGGGGCAATCAGTTCACATATGGTGTCCAGAGCACAGCTGGGGGCAGAGGGTGGTCTATAGCAGGCGGCAACGGTGAGAGACTTGTTTTTAGAGAGGTGGATTTTTAAAAGTAGAAGTTCAAATTGTTTGGGTACAGACCTGGATAATAGGACAGAACTCTGCAGGCTATCTTTGCAGTAGATTGCAACACCGCCCCCTTTGGCAGTTCTATCTTGTTTGGAATTAAAATTTCTGAATTTTTGGTGGTCTTCCTAAGCCAGGATTCAGACACAGCTAGAACATCCGGGTTGGCGTGTGCTAAAGCAGTGAATAGAACAAACTTAGGGAGGAGGCTTCTAATGTTAACATGCATGAAACCAAGGCTATTACGGTTACAGAAGTCGTCAAAAGAGAGCGCCTGGGGAATAGGAGTGGAGCTAGGCACTGCAGGGCCTGGATTCACCTCTACATCGCCAGAGGAACATAGGAGGAGTAGAATAAGGGTGCGGCTAAAAGCAATAAGAATTGGTCGTCTAGAACGTCTGGAACAGAGAGTAAAAGGAGGTTTCTGGGGGTGATAAAATAGCATCAAGGTATAATGTACAGACAAAGGTATGGTAGGATGTGAATACAGTGGAGATATTAGGTATTGAGTGATGAAGAGAGAGATATTGTCTCTAGAAACATCATTGAAACCAGGAGATGTCATTGCATGTGTGGGTGGTGGAACTAATACGTTGGATAAGGTATAGTGAGCAGGACTAGAGGCTCTACAGTGAAATAAGCCAATAAACACTAACCAGAACAGCAATGGACAAGACATATTGACATTAAGGAGAGGCATGCTTAGTTGAGTGATCAAAAGGGTCCAGTGAGTGGAGAGGTTGGTTGGGGGTCAGGGCGATTTAGACAGCTAGCCAGGCCATCGGTAGCAAGCTAGCATAGGATGGAGGTCAGTTGTTAGCCACCTCTTGCATTCCGTCAGTAGATTAGTGGGGTTCCGTGTGGTAGAGGGGATTAATCCAAATCACACAACAACAACAAAAATAAAAACAATAGATATAGTTATAGAGGCCCAAGAAGAAAACATAATAATAATAAAAATAAATAAATTGTCCGATTGTCTATTCAGATAGCAGCCGGTAAGACAGCTAACGGTTAGCAGGCCGCAGATGGGCGTTCAGGTAACGTCGCGACGGAGGAGCAAGCCGGATAACTCCTTCGGGTAGATAACGTCGGCAGTCCAGTTGTGAAGGCCCGGTGGGGCTCCGCGTAGGCAGTAAAACGGGTCCGGATAGGTGACTGCAGCCCAGGAGTGATTGATGGAACTCAGGAGTGATTGACGGAGCTGGCTAGCTCCGGAATAATTGATGTTTGCTCCGGAATCGACGAAAGCCGATAGTCACACGGATAGCAGCTAGCTAGCTGTGAGATCCGGGTATGAATGTCCAGAGAGCAGTTGAAATCCAGGGACATGGAGAGAAAAATTGGTCCGGTATGTTCCGTTCCGAGCCGCGCTGCGCCGTACAAAACTGGCGATAGATTTTCGAGCTAAAGGATAGCTGATGACCACACACCGTGGTTAGCTGAATACTAACGATTTGCCAGTAAAGAAGCTAACTAGCTTCTGAACTAGCTTCTGGATTAGCTTCTGGGCTAGCTTCTGGCTAGCTCCTGGCTAGCTTCTGGCTAGTTTCAGGCTAGCTTCTGGCTAGTTTCAGGCTAGCTTCTTGGAGAGTTACAGATTTGAGGTAAATAATACTTTTTTTATAAATATAAATTGGTCAGGCGGGTTGCAGGAGAGTGTTTTGAAGATGAGTTGATGGAAAATAAAAATAAAATGTATGTGAAAAAAGTTGTAAATATATATATATATATATACAGGACACGACAAGACGAGGACAAAAGACGTCTGAACTGCTATGCCATCTTGGTTGGTCAAATTACGGATAGAATTACGGATAGAATTTACGTTGGTGGTTAGGAGAAGTAACAACACAAGTATAGAATGTATATAGCAGGTTAGGTGAATTGGGTTAGAATCAGGGTTAGGAGAAGGTTTAGCTAAAATGTTAGTTGTCCTCGACACGACTCAAACACACAACCTTTGGATTATACAAATCAAATTAAATTTTATTAGTCACATACACATGGTTAGCAGATTTTAATGCGAGTGTAGCGAAATGCTTGTGCTTCTAGTTCAGACAGTCCAGTAAAATCTAACAAGAAATCTAACAATTTCACAACAACTACATTATACACACAAGTGTAAAGGGATGAATAAGAATATGTACATATAAATATATGGATGAGCGATGGCCGTGCAGCATAGGCAAGATGCAATAGATGTATAGAGTACAGTATATTCATATGAGATGAGTGACGTAGGGTATATAATCATTATATAAAGTGACACTGTTTAATTTAAGGTGACTAGTAATACATGTATTACTTCCTATTGATAATTATTAAAGTAGCTAGAGATTTGAGTCAGTATGTTGGCAGCAGCCACTCAATGTTAGTGATGGCTGTTTAACAGTCTGATGGCCTTGTGAAATAAGCTGTTTTTCAGTCTCGGTCCCAGCATTAATGCACCTGTACTGACCTCACCTTCTGGATGATAGCGGAGTGAACAGGCAGTGGCTCGGGTGGTTGTTGTCCTTGATGACCTTTTTGGCCTTCCTGTGACATCGGGTAATGTAGGTGTCCTGGAGGGCAGGTAGTTTGCCCCCAGTGATGTGTTGTGCAGACCGCACTACCCACTGGAGAGCCTTACTGTTGTGGGCGGAGCAGTTGCGGTAGCAGGCGGCGATACAGCCCGACAGGATGCTCTCGATTGTGCACCTGTAAAAGTTTGTGGGGGTTTTCAGTGACAAGTCAAATTTCTTCAGCCTCCTGAGGTTGAAGAGGCGGTGTTGCGCCTTCTTCACCATGCTGTCTGTGTGGGTGAACCATTTCAGTTTGTCTGTGATGCGTACGCTGAAGAACTTAAAACTTTCCACCTTCTCCAATACTGTCCCGTCGATGTGGATAGGAGGGTGCTCTCTCTGCTGTTTCCTGAAGTCCACGATCATCCCCTTTGTTTTGTTGACGTGGAGTGTTAGGTTATTTTCCTGACACCACACTCCGAGGGCCCTCACCTCCTCCCTGTAGGCCGTCTCATCATTGTTGGTAATCAAGGCTACCACTGTAGTATTGTCTGCAAACGTAATGATTGAGTTGGAGGCGTGCATGGCCACGGAGTCATGGGTTAAGAGGGAAGCAGGAGAGGGCTGAGAATGCACCTTTGTGGGGCCCCAGTGTTGAGGGTCAGAGGGGTGGAGATGTTGTTTCTTACCCTCACCACCTGGGGGCGGCCCGTCAGAAAGTCCTGGACCCCATACGGGGTTGGGGTCGAGACACAGAGTGTCGAGCGTAATGATGGTGATCTTAATGTTGTTAAATGCTGAGCTGTAGTCAATGAACCGCATTCTTACATAGGTATTCCACTTGTCCAGATGGGTTAGGGCAGTGTGATTGCGATTGCGTCGTCTGTTGGGGCGGTAGGCAGATTGGAGTGGGTCTAGAGTATCAGGTAGGGTGGAGGTGATATGGTCCTTGACAAGTCTCTCAAAGCACTTCATGATGACAGAAGTGAGTGTTACGGGGCGATAGTCGTTTAGCTCAGTTACCTTAGCTTTCTTGGGGACAGGAACAATGGTGGCCCTCTTGAAGCATGTGGGCACAGTGGACTGGGATAGGGATTGATTAAATATGTCCGTAAACACACCAGCCAGCTGGTCTGCGTATGCCCTGAGGACAAGGGTAGTGATGCCGTCTGGGCCAGCAGCCTTGTGAGGTTTAACACGTTTAAATGTTTGACTCACGTTGGCCACGGTGAAGGAGAGCCCACAGGTTTTGGTAGTGGGCCATGTCAGTGGCACTGTATTGTCTTCAAAGCGAGCAAAGATAGGTGTTTAATTTGTCTGGGAGCAAGACTTCGGTGTCTGCGACGGGGCTGGCTTTATTTTTGAAAGCCGTGATTGACTGTAGACCCTGCCACATAGTCTCGTGTTTGAGCCGTTGAATTGTTACTCTATTTTGTCTCTATACTGACGCTTAGATTGTTTGATTGCCTTGCGGAGGGAATAGCTACACTGTTTGTATTCGTCATGTTTCCGGTTGCCTTGCCATGATTAAAAGCAGTGGTTCCCGCCTTCAGTTTTGCGCGAATGCTGCCATCAATCCACGGTTTCTGGTTAGGGAAGGTTTTAATAATCACTGTGGGTACAACATCACCGATGCAATTGCTAATAAACTCACTCACCGAGTCAGCGTATACATCAATGCTGTTGTTTGAGGCTATCCGGAACATATCACAGTCCACGTGATCCAAGCAATCTTGAAGTATGAAATCCGATTGGTCGGACCAGCGTTGAACTGACCTGAGCATGGGCATTTCCTGTTTTAGTTTCTGTCTATAGGCTGGGAGCAACAAAATGGAGTCATGGTCAGATTTGCTGAAAGGAGGGCAGGGGAGGGCTTTGTACGCGTTGTGGAAGTTAGAGTAGCAATGATCCAGAATGCTGCCAGATCGAATCGCGCATTCGATATGCTGATACAATTTAGGGAGCCTTGTTTTCAGATTAGCTTTGTTAAAATCTCCAGTTACAATAAATTCAGCCTCAGGATGTATGGTTTCCAGTTTACATAGAGTCCAGTGAAGTTCTTTCAGGGCCATTGAGGTTTCTGCTTGGGGGAGGATATAAACAGCTGTGATTATAATCAAAGAGAATTCTCTTGGTAGATATACACCCACCCATCCTCCAACCCCTTTACTGTTGTTTCTTCCTAAAGTATAGACCATTAGTTCATATCAAATGTTTTGGAGGTGCTCAGAAATGAGATCACGGATTGCCACAGTGATGGTTGCTGGGGCATTTGTTACCATGGCAGTAACAATGTTGCAGTGCTCAGGGTGTTGGACACCTGATTACAGTCGTCGATGGGGCCATATCACTGTGTTAATCATCATTACCACAGATACCAACCCATTTATACAGAAGAAAATATGAGGGCTAAAATCCATATGAAACCACTCCCAGACCATGGCACAGGCAGTTCATCAGATAGGACTGTGATATAGCAGCCCTATAATACGGTTGGTTATGGTGAGGAGAAATGAAGGTTACGTCCCAAATGGCACTCTTGCTTACACAGTGCACTAATTTTGATAGGGTTCTGGTCAAAAAAGTCACTGTAAATGGAATAGGGTGCCGTTTGGGACATACAGTACCTAAAAGGGATCATTACTGTTAGCACTATGAGATGGGAGAGTACAGTAGAGTAGGGGTTCTGAATGATATGCTCATAGCTCAACTATTGATCAGGATCGTTGAGGGATGCTCACGGTTGGACATTAGTGTGCATTGGCACAAATAGAACATGAGAGGGTGGATACTACAGTAGGTTTTTAATTAAAATTGATTTAATTCAGGACACAGATATATTGATAGGCTTCATCTATGCTCCTTGTTGTGGAAAATCAATGATAGGTTTAACAAAAAGACTAAAAGAGAACATAAATAAAGCTATGGGAGAAAAAGACCACAGCGCTGGAAGTAGTGCTTTCTCTTTTATTTCTAATACTGTAGATGTACAGACAGGGATAAGAAAACATTTTTATCTGCAGCAAAAGTATGAATGGACAGAAAGAGAGAATGTATAAGGGAAAACACAATGAATGTGAGAGAGAGAGTGTGAGAAATGTGGAGATAAAGATCTGATCTTGTAGGGTGTTCACCCATACAATGTTCTCTTTTAATTCAATGTTTATGAAAATATGTCCATTCAATAGAGCATTTCAACAGAAAAATGATATAGTCCAAACCCTATGTCTCTATCACATATAGTTCAAAAGCTAGACAATGTACTCAGAGCCTGTCCAACTCAAGGTGTCATAAAAAATGCGCCCCCCTCCCCAAAATGTTTTTTTTTTCACATGACTCTCCCCCTCATAGAATTAACACAAAATTATGTTTACAACCAAATCTAACAATAACTGTAGCGACCCTGTATTTATAAACGTGGATATCAATGTCTGCTGGCCAGAAGGTTGAGGGTTCGCCGATCACCACAGTCAGTCTCACTCTCCCTGCCTGTTTCAGTTCTTCACTATCAGAGCTGGCTGTTGACAATGATCAGCTAGGGGGAAATCAGATGTTCTACATTTTGATGCCATATTTATAATTATATAAATTATATGCAACAAATGTTCCACCAACTCCTGAGTTGGTGAGCTCCTGAGTTGGGAAAATCTTGTGCAATACACCGACGCATGTCTTGTATTCAAGATCCTCAATGGCCTGGCTCCCCCTCCACTCAATATTTTTGTTAAACAGAAAACCCAGACATATGGCAGCAGATCCACAAGGTCTGCCATGAGAGGTGACTGTATAGTTCCCCTAAGGAAAAGCACCTTTAGTAAATCTGCATTCTCTGTGAGAGCTTCCCATGTCTGGAATACACTGCCATCAGACACACATAACTGCACCACATATCACACTTTCACAAATTGCTTGAAGACATGGCTAAAGGTCAATCAGATTTGTGAACATGGTCCCTAGCTGTGTGTTGCCACTCCATGTTGTCTGTTGTCTGTAGCTTGTGAGGTGTGGAAACACTTTGTTGCTTTTATGAATTTTGTCTTGCTGCTTTTTGTTTTATGCTGCTCTGTCTGTATGCTACGTCTTGCTTGTCCTATGTTGCTCTGTCTGTATGCTATGTCTTGCTTGTCCTATGTTGCTATGTCTTGCTTGTTCTATGTTGCTATTGTCTATATTGTAATTGTTTTTAATAACCTGCCCAGGGACTGCGGTTGAAAATTAGCCGGTTGGCTAAAACCGGCACTTTTACTGAAATGTTGATTAATGTGCACTGTCCCTGTAAAAATAAAAATAAACTCAAACTCAACAGGTTTCTTTGCCAATGCAACACACCACCAGTAAACAAAGCATACCTGTCACGACCGTCGAAAGAAGTGGACCAATGTGCAGCGTTGTGAGTGTACATTTTCCTTTTTTATTTAAAATGTCGCCAGCAAAACAACAAACGAAGAAACAACTGTGATGCTTACAGGGCTATAGTGCCACTAGTAAAGATAACTACCCACAGTGAAAGGAGGGAAAAAGGGCTACCTAAGTATGATTCCCAATCAGAGACAACGATAGACAGCTGTCCCTGATTGAGAACCCTACCCGGCCAAAACATAGAAATATAGAAACATAGAAAATAAAACATAGAATGCCCACCCTACATCACACCCTGACCTAACCAAATAGTGAAATAAAACGTCTCTCTAAGGTCAGGGCGTGACATTACCCCCTCACCCTAAGGTGCGGACTCCGGCCTCAAAACCTGAACATATAGGGGAGGGTCTGGCTGGGCATCTATCCGTGGTGGCGGCTCTAGTGCGGGACGTAGACCCCGCTCCAACTCTGGCTCACCCCACTTTGGTGGCGCCTCTGGTGTGGGGACCCTCGCCGCCGACCCCGGACTGGGGACCCTCTCTGCGGGCCCCGGACGAGGCACCCTCGCTGCGGGCCCCGGACTGGGCAACCTCGCTGCGGGCCCCGGACCGTCACTGGGGGCCCCGGACCGGAGACCTTCGCTGGGGTTCCCGGACCGGGGACCGTCGCTGGGGGCTCCGGACCTGGGACCGTCGCTGGAGGCTCCGGACTGGAGACCGTCGCTGGAGGCTTCGTTCCATGACTCCTCAGTCTTTAGGGTGTCTATAGTTAAGTTTCCATCCAATTGTCGACAGATTTTCATGCAAATATTCTAAATTCTTCATAAAAACAATATGCAATTTCAGTTACCTTCAGGAAAATTTGTCAGTGGACAACATGTCAGGTAAGATTTTAATTTATGTGTCCTTAATAACAGCTATAACAATTGACAAAAACACTATTCCTCATGTTTCGATTTGTAGCGCATGCAAAACTTGATAGACCATTTTTCCGTTGTTTTTTAGGCTACTCCCTGAAATAATAATTGACCACCTCATGATTCAGCTGTCAAAGATTTGAGTATCAGGGCATTGCGTGCATAGGCCTATAGGCTTTGGTGTCCACTGTATGTGTAACGATGTACCCTGCGAGTCGGGAAGCACGTTCAGGGAGTGAGTGTTTTAATAAAATAAATGGAACATAATGCAAAAAAGAAACACTAACAGCACACAGACATGAAATATAAATAATGATGCCTGGGAGGGAACCAAAGCGAGTGACATATATAGGGAAGGTAATCAGGGAAGTGATTGAGTCCAGGTGAGTCTGACGACGTGCAGGTGCGCGTAACGATGGTGACAGGTGTGCGCCATAACGAGCAGCCTGGTGACCTAGAGGCCAGAGAGGGAGCACACATGACATGTATGATATATATATATATAGTACTAGTCAAAAGTTTGGACACACCTACTGTCACGTTCGCTGGAATAATTATCTGCCCAAACTGCAGCGCGATATGGTTTCCACATAATATTTATTTGAAAACACACAAAACAACAAAGAAAGAACTAAACAAACAATGAACCGTAACTAAGAGGTGTAACATACACTAACTCAAAAAAATATCCCATAAAACACAGGTGGAAAAAATTCTACTTAAATATGATCCCCAATTAGAGACAACGATAGCCAGCTGCCTCTAATTGGGAATCATACCAAACACCAACATAGAAAAACTAAACTAGAACCCCACATAGAAAATAATAACTAGAAACCCCCCCAGTCATACCCTGACCTACTATACCATAGAAAAACAAAGGCTCTCTATGGTCAGGGCATGACACCTACTAATTCAAGTATCTTTATTTTCACAATTTTCTACATTGTAGAATAATAGTGAAGACATCAAAACTTTGAAACTTTAAATATGGAACCATGTAGTAACCAAAAAATTGTTAAACAAATTCAAATATATTTCTATTTTAGATTCCTAAAAATTAACCACCCTTTGCCTATCACACCGACATGCATTTCTTTTTGTCAGATGGCTTCTACGCAGAAGATGGATTCTACAAAGCGAAATACAGTTGAAGTCGGAAGTTTACATACACTTAGGTTGGAGTCATTAAAACCCGTTTTTCAAGCACTCCACAAATTTCTTCAAGTGTCTTCCCCTTTAAATTATCATAGAAACGGCCCCTCTCACATTGATAGACCGAGTTTAGAGGAACCAAACGCTACAGCTCTGGAGATAAAAATGAAGAGGGTATCAAGTTGCTTTGATTGGTCCAAAGCACGGAAATGCCTCCTAATGTTACCACCTCCCAACGCCGAAATATAGAAGAGATACTAGCAATGGACACAACAAACTAACGTCCTTTTTTAATCAACACTGTTAAGTACAAGCATATTAAGGTTGTTCTCTAGAATTTGACAATCTGAAACATTTTTTTTGTGATTCATAACTAGGCTTAGACAATCATTTAGTAGCACCCTCTTGAAATGACCCGTATTTCACTACATTCTAGAGCAGTGAGTGAACACCCTAGATCTTGGCACAGGTTTGATGGACTCCACTGGAGGGAAGAGACAGAGAGAGATAGAGACATAGACACAGAGAGAAGGAGAGAGGAAAGAAAAGAAAGTAGGGTATGTTTGCGATGGCTGCTCATGGTCCTAAGATAGCAGTGACAGCAGACAGGTGGCCAAAGCCAGACTGCTGAGTGTTTTGTGTGTGTGTGTGTGTGTGTGTGTGTCTGAAAGCCAGACGAGGCCAGCCTGATAGCATGCCACCAGCCACCACTGCTCAGAGGGTTGAGATAGCCAATAAAAATAGCTTACCCTACAGACAAAGGTCCTGATAGGAAATAAATTGTCTGCATAGTTTATCCCATAGTGTCCTGGCAAAAGTAGTACACTGCATGGGGAATAGGGTGCTACTTGGCATGCTCAGATCTATGACAAATGATCACGATTACCTTGAGGTTTGTCAGAATTGAAAAATATAATAGTATAAGATTATAGAGATACTGCAGGCCTGGTAATTATTTGTAGTCACACACCCCTTTGTCATGACTAACCTGGATAATGCCTGCACTACAGGGCCTAAGAGATAATACATCAACTGATACAAGTTTAAACAGTTTGTCTCCTTGTCTTCCCTTTTTGATTTGAATGCAAAACTTTTATGTAGGAGCATCAATTACAACAACTCATTTCGATCAATATTTTGTGGTTTGTCTGTCTGTGGTAAACTCATGCAGTGAGATGAGTGGCTGCGTTTTATTCAGAGTATTTGTATGCCTGACACTGTTATCAGTGTCTGGTTTGATACCTGCTACTGGACTGAGATGATCAATGCAGTCACTTGTAATGCTGTTGCAGAGATGCTACTGTATAATTGGAGAGACACTTAGCCAGTCTAATTTGTCTAACCTTCCTTCAGCTTGAGCGATGTCATGCGTTAGCTTGATAACTCTTGCTATTGTCTGCATGAGGAAAGTGAATAAACAAGTCACACAGAAAGCAGAACACTCACAGGACTGATAATTACACAAAAACACAACACACAGTAATTGCACAAACACATAGTAGTAATGATGCTTTTTGTTTTGATGGGTTATTGTTTATGGTAACAGTTGGCCCAGGCCCTGTCACATCAGGAAGTCAGAGTTTCCCTGGGGACAGTTTAACAATAACCATACTGGTGTGTCATCAGCTGCTGGTCCCCCGGGTTCCATTCCCTAATGGTGACACACTCTGCCTGATGAAGCCACACTGTAAATGATGGTCTGGGACTGGAACTGTAACATGCACTGAGGAGGGAGCAAGCCGAAACAAATGCCAATGTGTGATCTATTAAGACATGCTGCTATGAGTATTTATCATTTTCAATTAGAAGTTTCAATTGAAAATAATATCCAAGTGTGTCCAATTATTCAAGTATCCAAACATATCCAGCAATATTGTATCAATCATCTCAGACTCGAACAGGAACGGCGTCTGCAAATTGGAATACAGTTATATAATGCTAAATGGTATACTGAATATAACAGAAACATGCAATAGCACAGGGAGATAGAGTATTTTAGGGTTCAACCTCATGTCCCTAACTGTACAGTTCTGAAATATGGGGAATACACAGAATAGGGAAGTTTAAGTTCAAATTCAAATTGTTAAAATAGTTGCAAGTGATCAAAGGCTAAATGTTAGCTGTGACCATTAAATAACCTGGTAAATGTAGCCCTATGCTAACCTCACCAGGTGGCCGTGATTATATCCATTTAATATTCTGTGTTAGCCAATAAAAATTGTCAATATAGTTGGACATGATAGAACACTTTTCCATGAGAGTGTCCTTTACAGCAGTCAAATGGCACCATCTGCTAATCAAAGTCACTAAAACACAGAACATTTTTTAACTGGAGGATTAGCTCATAGTGTTGCGAGCCTGGGTCCTGGTGATTTTTTAATACCAGTTGAGATGTTGTTTTTTCTTATGAAATGTAGATTTACATTTATTGTGTTAGCGTGTTGCGAAGAGCAGTGCAGCCTAAACCTTGTAAATGAAGATTACGAATAAATTTAATGAGGAGTTACTGGCACTGTTACATAAATAGTTGTCACTACTATAGACTTTATTACATAGACGTAAATTCTTACACTTACAGTAAGTACAACACTTTATATATATTTTTTATAATCTACTTAATCACATATGCGTTATTTGACTTGAGGATCAACAGTGGAGCATTTTTTCCTTAAAAACCTTGACCCGAGGGGTATTCAAACTCCGGCCATCGTATGTTGCTCTATCTGGGCTTACCACCACCAGTTAGTGATAGCAATAAGGGGTAAATTACAGCTATTTTACAAGACCATGAGCGTTTATTTTTATTTTTACAATGTACGAATATAAACTTACATGCTGTATAATCCTTCTGTATCTTTATTGCTGTGTGTGAAATGGATGGGCAAAAACTAGCATTGTATAACGTTAGTTAAAGATCTAGTCAGGGATGCGATGATCATGCAATTTTGACACTCGAGACAGACCAAATGAAGGGGAACAAAAGTAGCAGACAGGAGAGGAATTTGGAGGTTTAAATATATCCCTCTGGTGGCTGAGTTGACCTATTTTAAGAATTGCTATTGGTTTGTGGAGAAAAAGTTAAAAGTTTAATATGATGACGCAGAATTTGTTACAGGAAAAAAATCACTGCCACCTGGTGAGGTTAGCATAGATAGGGCTAACGTGTGTCAGGTTATCTGATGGGACCAGCTACAATGTAGCACTCTACCAAGTGTAAGTAAATCGACAACTGTAATTGGCTGATGCGTATTTTGTGACAGAGGTCCAGATTAAATTTAAACATTTCCGAATGTTTGCAAGTATGGCCCCACTGTGTTTTCCAGGGATTTATTTTTTATTTATATCCATGCAGAAAATAATCTCTCTCTCTTCCTCCCTCCCTCCTTCTCTTCCCTTCTCCAGTTTTCAGCAAATGGCTCCTCTAAACAGTGTCTTTTCACTAGCTAATAATAGCTGATTGTCCAATTTTCTCCAGTCACTTTAGAGAGGATGGAGGGTGGGATGGAGGTGGGGGAGATGCTATTTGAGTCGGCCACACCATTGGAGTTAATGTCCCTCCTTTGGAGCCTGCAGCCTAGAATATGGTGCTGGCAGGACCACCGTGGGGTGGAAACATTTCTTTCTGTCTTTATTTCATTGCACATTCACCAAGGCGCCGACCAACGGAGAGTCGGAGAGAAAGAAAAAAAGCGAAGAAAATAGACTGATGCCGTTTGGCGTTCGCCCATCCACTTGAACAATCCTCCTCACATTGAAGAGTTTACCACATCAGTCACCGGCTTCATTAATAAGTGTATCAATGACATTGTCCCCACAGTGATCATATGTTCATACCTCAACCAGAAGCCATGGATTACAGGCAACATCTGCACAAAGCTAAAGGCTAGATCTGCCACTTTCAAGGAGCAGGACACTAGCCCAGATGCTGATATGAACAAATGCCCTATGCCCTCTGACAAACAATCAAACAGGCAAAGCGTCAATACACGACTAATGCTGATGCTCGTTGGATGTGGCAGGGCTTGCAAACTATCACAGACAACAAAGGGACAACAAACCCAGCCGTGAGCTGCTCAGTGATGTGAGCCTACCATACAAGCTAAATGCCTTCTATGCTCACATCGAGGCAAGCAACACTCAACCATGTTCACATCTCTTTCTCAACCTTGTCGGTGATCAGGCCTACCACCGTTGTTTCGTTAGCAAACTTAATGATGGTGTTGGAGTCATGCGTGGCCACGCAGTAATGGATGAACAGGGAGTATAGGAGGGGACAATGTAAGGACCCCTGAGAAGCCCCTGTGTTGAGAATCAGCGTAGCAGATGTGTTGTTGCTTACCCTTACCACCTGGGGGCGGCCCTTCGGGAAGTCCAGGATCCAGTTGCAGAGGTAGGTGTATAATCCAAGGGTCCTTATCTTGGTATGGGTCCTGAGATCCTCTTCCTCCTCCTCCTCTTCTTACCATTTCAAATCAAACCATGGGTGGACCACCAACTGTTCTGGAGGACAGTGTGATCACGTTCCCTGTAGCCTATGTGAATAAGACCTTTAGCCATTGTGTTGTCTAAAGGGTAAAAAATGTCCCGAGACTATGTTAAAAAGCAGAGAAAACCCCCTAAATTATATTTTTTAAACTTGAAATTTGATGACTTTTCCTAGAGTTACCCCAACGTTAGAAAAAGTGAAACATCGCCTTTGTTCACATTCCTATGAAAGCTGTACACCAACAGGGTACAAAGATGGTCTTAGGGTAATTTTTGACCCAGCAGTTTTAAAATCATTTACACACTACAAAAACCACGCACGCACGCACGCACACACACACACACACACACACACACACACACACACACACACACACACACACACACACACACACACACACACACACACACACACACACACACACACACACACACACACACACTCACACACACAATGAGAAATTGAGATTGTTTGCCTCTGATTGAACTCAGAAAACTTGTGCATGTGCAGCACCTCCCCTCCACGACCCCACACATGACTCAAGTTCACAGACAAAATAAACAAAGTTTCAGACAAAATAAACAATTTCAGACAAAACATTTTTGCATTGTTCACTAATGGGGAATGCAGTCAGAGGCTGTAAAGGTTCTGCAGATGACAGTCCCCCCAGTTCTCTCTTTGCTGAAGCGATGATTGCACATTTCAGTGCCCAACAGGTTGTAGTTCAGATTTTTTTCAGATGTCCAGGAGGAACAAGAGAACAATGATTATAATTTTTAATTCTTTTTTTTTTTTATATATATATCCAAAACATACAATATACTTGCAGGGAACCTGCTCATCAACTACACCACACAAGTCATCCAACAGACTCCCACTCAGAACGACACACCGAAGAATCCAGGGTCAACTTTCTGCTCAAGGGCACATCGACAGATCTCCCACCAGGTCAAAAAAAACGGGGACCCGAACCCTCCAACAGTTCCGAAACCCCCCACAGTTCCCCAATATCTGTCCCTCAACCATCTGAGACCGCTCCCACAGTTCCACAGAAGAAAAAAAAGTTATACAATTAAATCCATTCCCCACCCTCAAGAATGCCCCAGTGGACCAACAACCAAGAAAACAAAAGAAAACAGCAAACAACGTAAGAAAAAACTAATCAAAGGACATCAAGGACAACTAAAATCATAATAGCAATGCCAACTGTATATTTTTGAGTGCATGTCTGGCACTAATATATGCGTGTGTGTATTTGAATGAGAGTGTGTGTATATGCATGTGTACAAACACCTACACGGCATCAGCCTCAGGCAAACCGGCATCAGCTGTGAAAACACTGCCCCTCAGTGTCATTCAAACTTACTTTTTATTATGTTTTATTTAGATTTTTTAAATCAAAATAACATTGATTTAGAAGAGGAGGAGGTATCTGAATACCTATGTGAGAATGCTGTTCATCGACTACAGCTCGGCATTTAACACCATAGTGCCCTCCAAGCTCGTCATCAAGCTCGAGACCCTGGGTCTCGACCCCGCCCTGTGCAACTGGGTACTGGACTTCCTGACGGCCCGCCCCCAGGTGGTGAGGGTAGGCAACAACATCTCCACCCCGTTGATCCTAAACACTGGGGCCCCACAAGGGTGCGTTCTGAGCCCTCTCCTGTACTCCCTGTTCACCCACGACTGTGTGGCCACGCACGCCTCCAACTCAATCATCAAGTTTGCGGACGACACAACAGTGGTAGGCTTGATTACCAAGGTGGAGGTGAGGGCCCTCGGAGTGTGGTGTCAGGAAAATAACCTCACACTCAACGTCAACAAAATTAAGGAGATGATTGTGGACTTCAGGAAACAGCAGAGGGAACACCCCCCTAGCCACATCGATGGAACAGTAGTGGAGAGGGTAGTAAAGTTTTAAGGTCCTCGGCGTACACATCACAGACAAACTGAATTGGTCCACCCACACAGACAGCATCTTGAAGAAGGCGCAGCAGCGCCTTTTCAACCTCAGGAGGGTGAAGAAATCCGGATTGTCACCAAAAGCACTCACAAACTTCTACAGATGCACAATCGAGAGCATCCTGTCGGGCTGTATCACCGCCTGGTACGGCAACTGCTCCGCCCACAACCGTAAGGCTCTCCAGAGGGTAGTGAGGTCTGCACAACGCATCACCGGGGGCAAACTACCTGCCCTCCAGGACACCTACACCACCCGATGTCACAGGAAGGCCATAAAGATCATCAAGGACAACAACCACCCGAGCCACTGCCTGTTCACCCCGCTATCATCCAGAAGGCGAGGTCAGTACAGGTGCATCAAAGCTGGGACCGAGAGACTGAAAAACAGCTACTATCTCAAGGCCATCAGACTGTTAAACAGCCACCACTAACATTGAGTGGCTGCTGCCAACACACGGACTCAACTCCAGCCACTTCTATGATGGGAATTGATGGGAAATGATGTAAAATATATCACTAGCCACTTTAAACAATGCTACCTAATATAATGTTTACATACCCTATATTATTCATCTCAGATGTATACGTATATACTGTACTCTATATCATCTACTGCATCTTTATGTAATACATGTATCACTAGCCACTTTAACTATGCCACTTGTTTACATACTCATCTCATATGTATATACTGTACTCAATACCATCTACTGTATCTTGCCTATGCCGCTCTGTACCATCACTCATTCATATATCTTTATGTACATATTCTTTATCCCCTTACACTTGTGTCTATAAGGTAGTAGTTTTGGAATTGTTAGCTAGATTACTTGTTGGTTATTACTGCATTGTCGGAACTAGAAGCACAAGCATTTCGCTACAATCGCATTAACATCTGATTTGATTTTTTGTTTTTTTGTTTTTTTGTTTTGATTTGATTTGACGATGGGGAGGAAGAAGAAGAAGAAAGAAGATGATGAAGAAATCCAACAAGCTGAAAGCGAGACATTTTTTGTCAAAGAACAGCAAAATAACATGGTCCTTGTCACCATTTGATAACCTGGCAGCATAAAATGTCATAAGGATGACCCCAGGGCCCACAGGACATGCAGTTGCCCATGCCCAGGACCTCACCATTCTACATGTTCATCACACCAGCCATCGAAAATAATCATCCTGGAGTTGACAAATTTGGAGGGTTCCCGTATATACGGAGACAACTGGAAAATGGATGGATGAGATTGACCTGCAAGCCTACATAGGGCTGCAAAATTTTTTGCAGGTTTGTATTGGTCTCTGTCACAATAGCTAGGAGTGGGGGGTGTGGAGTCAGGCACAGAGAGCAAAGTTTCCAAATGAGACGTATTTATTCCAAGCTGGGTCAAGCCAAAAACAACAGGCACAACGACCACAAAAACGGGACAGCAAACAATCCGTATAGGAACAAAACACAAACATCCACTGACAGAAAGGAAATAAGGCCCCACAAAAGCAGAAGGGCCCTGAAGGCTTAAATAGCCCCGAATAAACAACAAATAAGGTACAGGTGAAAACAATCAAGACAAAACCAACAGTAAAGGGAAAAGGAATCGGTGGCAGCTAGTAGACCGGTGACGACGACCACGGAGCGCCGCCCGAACAGGGAGAGGAGCCTTCTTTGGTGGAAGTCATGAGAGTACCCCACCTGACACCGGCCCGCACTGACACCGGCCTCGAGGGCGACCCGGAGAGCGAGGCGCAGGGCGATCTGGATGGAGGCGGTGGAAATCACTCAATAGTGATGGATCCAAGATGTCCTCCACCGGTACCCAGCACCTCTCCTCCAGACCGTACCCCTCCCAATCCACGAGGTACTGCAGGCCCCTCACCCGGCGTCTAGAGTCCAGAATGGAACGTACTGTATACGCCGGGGGCCCCTCGATGTCCAGAGGGGGCGGAGGGACCTCCGGCACCTCACCTTCCTGCAGGGGACAAGCTACCACCGGACTGAGGAGAGACACATGAAACGAGGGGTTAATGCGATAGTAAGAAGGGAGCTGTAACCTATAACACTCTATAACACCATTTATCCTCCTCAGGACTTTAAATGGCACCACACATCGGGCCCCCAGCTTCCGATAGGGCAGGCGGAGGGGCAGGTTTCGGGTCGAGATCCAGACCCGGTCCCCCGGTGTGAATACGAGGGCCTCACTGCGGTGGCGGTCAGCACTCACCTTCTGCCGCCCACCAGCCTGTTTGAGCGACTCCTGGACGGCTCTCCAGGTCTCATTTGAGCGCTACACCCACTCCTCCACCGCAGGAGCCTGGCTCTGATGCCACGGTGCCAGGACCGGCTGGTAGCCCAACACGCACTGGAAAGGCGACATGTTCGTGAAGGAGTGGCGGAGTGAGTATTGAGCCACCTCCGCCCATGGGACGTACCTCGCCCATTCCCCTGGCCGGTCCTGGCAATACGACCGCAGAAACCTACCCACATCCTGGTTCACTCTCTCGACCTGCCCATTGCTCTCGGGGTGAAAACCTGAGGTCAGGCTGATCGAGACCACCAGACGCCACATGAACGCCCCCCAAACTCGGGACGTGAACTGGGGAGCCTGATCAGAAACGATGTCCTCAGGCACCCCGTAGTGCCAGAAGACGTGGGGAAACAGGGTCTCCGCAGTCTGCAGGGCCGTAGGGAGACCGGGCAACGGGAAACCGATCCACAACGACCAGGGTCTCCGCAGTCTGCAGGGCCGTAGGGAGACCGGTCAACGGGAAACCGATCCACAACGACCAGGATCGTAGTGTTCCCCTGAGACGGGGGAAGGTCAGTGAGGAAATCCACCGACAGATGTGACCAAGGCCGTTGTGGAACGGGGACGGGCTGTAACCTCCCTCTAGGCAGGTGTCTAGGAGCCTTACTCTGAGCGCACACCGAACAGGAGGAGACATAAAACCTCACGTCCTTCGCTAAAGTTGGCCACCAGTACTGCCCCCTAAGACCCCGCACTATCCTCCCAATTCCCGGCTGACCCGAAGAGGGTAGTGTATGGGCCCACCGGATCAATTTGTCACGAACACCAAGTGACACGTACTTACGACCCGCTGGACACTGTGGGGCCGCGGGTTCTAACCGTGACTCCCACTCGATGTCCGTGTCCACCTCCAACACCACCGGTGCCACCAGACATGAAGCTTGAAGTATGGGGGTAGGATCGATGAACCGCTCCTCGGTGTCATAGAGACGTGACAGCACGTCGGCCTTAGTGTTAAGGGAACCTTGTCTATAGGAGATGGTGAAACTAAATCTGGTGAAAAACATGGCCCACCTTGCCTGGCGAGGATTCAGTCTCCTCGCTGCCCGGATGTACTCCAGAGTATAGTGGTCAGTCCAGATGAGAAAAGGGTGTTTAGCCCACTCAAGTCAATGTCTCCACACCTTCAGAGCTTTTACCACAGCCAGCAACTCCTGGTCCCCCACGTCATAGTTTCACTCCCCCGGACTGAGCTTCCTCGAAAAAAAAGAGCAAAGGCGGAGCTTCGGTGGCGTGCCCGAGCGCTGTGATAGTACGGCTCCAACCCCAGCCTCGGACGCGTCCACCTCCACTATGAACGCCAAAGAGGGGTCCGGATGAGCCAATACGGGAGCATCGGTAAACAGCGCCTTCAGATGACTTAAAGCTCTGCCCTCCTCCACTGACCACCGCAAACACACCGGCCCCCCCTTCAGCAGTGAGGTAATGGGAGCAGCCACCTGGCCAAAACCCCTGATAAACCTACGGTAGTAATTGGCAAACCCTAAAAACCGCTGCACCTCCTTTACCGTGGTAGGAGTAGGCCAATTACGCGTGGCTGCAACGCAGTCACACTCCATCACCACCCCAGATGTGGGAATGCGATACCCCGGGAAGGAAATGGCTTGTTTGGACACACATTTCTCAGCCTTGACGTACAGGTCAGGCTCCACCAGTCGCCCAAGTACCTTGCGCACCAGAGACACATGCGCAGCGCGTGTTTGCGGAATAGATCAGAATGTCATCGATATACACCACCACACTCTGCCCGTGCAGGTCCCTGAGAATCTCATCTACGAAGGATTGAAAGATGGCTGGAGCATTCTTCAAGGTACTCATAATGGCCAGATGTGGTACTAAAAGCGGTCCTCCACTCATCTCCCTCCCGGATACGCACCAAGTTATACTCCTGAGATCCAGTTTTGTGAAAAAGAGCGCTCAGTGAAATGATTTCACCACTGTAGCAATGAGAGGTAAGCGGGTAACTAAACCCTACTTTGATGTAATTTAGACCTCTATAATCAATGCACGGACGCACGGACGCAGACCTCCCTCCTTCTTCTTCACAAAAAGAAACTCGAGGAGGCGGGTGACATGGAGGGCCGAATGTACCCCTGTCCCAGAGATTCAGTGACACATGTCTCCATAGCCACTGTCTCCTCCTGTGACAGCGGGTACATGTGACTCCTGGGAAGTGCTGCGTTTACCTGAACGTTTATTGCACAATCCCCTTGTTGATGAGGTGGTAATTGGGTAGCCCTCTTTTTACAGAAGGCGATAGCCAAATCGGCATATTCTGAGGGAATGTGCACAGTGGAAACCTAGTCTGGACTCTCCACCGTTGTTGCACCGATGGAAACTCCTATACACCTACCTGAACACTCCTCTGACCACCCCTTTAGAGCCCCCTGTTTCCATAAAATCTTAGGACTGTGAATAGCCAACCAGGGAATCCCCAGCACCACTGGAAACGCAGGCGTATCAATGAGGGAAAGACTAATCCGCTCCTTACAGGTGAAAACAATCAAGACAAAACCAACAGAAAAGGGAAAAGGAATCAGTGGCAGCTAGTAGACCGGTGACGACGACCGCCGAGTGCCGCCATAACACTGAGAGGAGTCACCTTCGGTGGAAGTCCCGAGGCAAGGCTACATGTGGTCTCTGGGATGCAGAGAGTGGAAGGGCGATTTTCCATGCCACGATGCCACTGAAAGTATTCCACACATTCTCAAGAATGCTACAATTTGATAATCGTGAGTCAAGATCTACAAGACATGTGAGAGACAAACTGGCAGCCATATAAGAGAGGTCTGGGAGAAATTAGTGGATCATCTGCCATACCTTTACAACCTTGGGCCAATGGTTCATAAAATGGGAGAAGACTGGTATTTTGTAGTTTAATCCCTCATTGTACAGTATATAGGAATATATCAATATGTTGCTAAAAAAGTTCAAGACTGTTATTGTTTCCCTTCAATAAAATGCATTCAAAACTACTTTCTGCACATTTCTGCTACTTTCTTAGCCTATACAAGTGCTCTCTTTCTAAAAAAGTATGTGTACACCTATGCAGTACCATTAGCAATAATTATGAAAACAATTATGACAGGTGTGTTGTAATAAAAACTAGTGGTGTCCACTGATTTAAACGTAGTCTTTCTGCATTGTGAAGAGGGAAAACACAAATATTCATAAAGTTTGTGATGAATGACAGGTTGTTTCTTCATGCAAAATGGATTTGGGGTCTAAAATTCAATTAAGCTGCTTTATTTTAAGGGTTTAGTGAAGGCGGATAATGTTTTACCCTTAGGACAAGGAGAGTATACGGAATGCTAAGACTACACAAGGGTTAAACAGGTTAACATTCACAAGGCTGCAGGGTCAGACAGACTATCAGGATGCATAGAGCATGCGCTGACCAGCTGGCAAGTGTCTTCACTGACATTTTCAACCTATCCCTGACCCAGTCTGTAATACCTACATGTTTCAAGTAGACAACCATATTCCCTGTACCCAAGAACACCTGTGTACATATCTACCTCAATGACCTCATAACCCTGCACATTGACTCTGTACGGGTACTCCTTGTACATAGCCAAGTTATTGTTACTCACTTTGTATCTATTATTACTTTTATTATTGCGTGTTTTACTTTTCTATTATTTCTCTATTTTCTTTCTCCCTGCATTGTTGGGAAGGGCCCGTAAGCATTTCACTTTTAGAGCACACCTGTTGTTTACGAAGCATGTGACCAATAACATTTGATTTGAAAGGGTAAGGGGAGGAGGAGGAAGAGATGTGAGCATGGTAAATCGCTGACTGCACGGGACCTGACAACAAGCAAGATTGCCATCGCACCTGGAGATGATGGGCGATGTGTGGGCAGCCCATATATCCCTCTCTCCTCCCCTCACTACCTCCTCTCCCTGCCACTCCCTCCGTGGGAAGGGAGTTACCACCTCAATATTTCATTATCACTTACCACGGCTGAGCCTGATCAAGGCTGCTATGCTGCTGAGAGAGACACTTAATTTTCCATTTCATTTTTTAAATAACAACCTGAGAGTCTTAGATGAAGCCTCTAAATTGTAATTGGAAAATGCTGGCTGAAATATGATGTGAGTCGAGAAGCTCTAGACTGTTCAGAGGCTATCCAATCCAATCGTCGCAGTAATAAACATGTAAACCAGATGGAGCTAATACGAGAGCTGGCCGGGCCCCTTTACATACCTCTGACAGACAGAGAGAGTGTACAGAACCTTGGCCTTTGCCTTGCATTGTCTCCCAACCTAACTGTGTTTTGTGTGAAGAAATCAACCAACCCGGTTTCTGCAATCACACTCTTCTCGCCCAGCAACCAGACCAAGCGTTCCTCTCCTGGACTTTTATTGCATTGCGTTGGCTCTCCAAGACAAACAGTAATAAAGCCAAGGTAACCATGGATACTCAAGGACGAAAGCTTTTTTCTCTATTTCCTTCCCAACACCTTTAAACCTGGTGTCTTTAGAATATAAACCCTCACAATCAGTCTTTTTATTACTCCTCAAGGTTATATGGAGACAGCATGGGAAGGAATATAATGCAGCTAGTTATTTTGTCAACACCCTGACAAAGGGGGCTCTGAGAAAAGTTAATACTGTATCAGACTGTGATTGTTAGCATTGACTTTAATAAATGTCTTTACAATGACTGTTATGAGTTGAGAACAATACACTGGTCCTGTGAGTCTGTTTTTTTATAACTCATACAAACAGAGGGTAAATTCCAAATTCCCTGTATAGTGCACCAGTTTTGACCAGGGCCCATAGGGAATAGTGGGCCATTTGGGACTCACTTTCTCATAATCTGACAAATGCAGTGAAGCAGGGATTTATAACCAGGTCTCTAAACATTGTTTTATTGAATATATAATTTCATACACTGTTTATTTTGAGTGGAAATGTTATGTCTTGACAAAGCTAAGTCTTGATGAATAACATTGATACATCGGATCTCTAAACGTTGTTTTATATAACACATTGTTTTATACATCCTAGCTTAGATCTTGAGAAAGCCAGCTAATAAAAACATCAGGTAATTAAAAAGATGGGGAGGGAGTCACTCAGTGCAGATGAACTTAGCAGTCCATCTATTAGTCCTGTCACTATCTCTCATTACAGGTCATAGTTTCTGTGCTGCCCTTCAGTCAAACATCAAATCAAATTATTGGTCACATACACATATTTAGCAGACGTTACTGCGGTTGTAGCGAAACACTTATGTTCCTTGCTCCAAAAGTGCAGTAGTATCTAACAGTGTAGTAATATCTAAAAACAATTCACAACATTACACACAAATCTAAAAGTTAAAGAATGGAACGAAGAAATATATCTCCACTGCGGTCCCGTCGATGTGGACCTCTCATTCCCAATGACAAACACATCCAGATGAGGCAAATACCTCTTCTGTTTCCTTTTCTTTCATGTTAAAGTGTGACACATACTATTATCTTTTGAGGTGACATTTTTCTGTACAAAGAGACAGTAATGGTTTTAACATGACCAATGGAGAGAGTCAATACAAAAGGAAAGAGGACTGTGGGACAAAGATGTTTTTTTTCTGGCCAGCCAGACTAGATGTAAAAGTTTAAGATTCTCCCTGAGGAGGTATTGACAGGGATGTCATAGACTTTCCTAACGCCTTCCTTCCACACTGCGTGTATGTGTGTGTGTGTATGTGTGTGTGTGTGGTCAAGGTTATGCTCGCCTGAGGCAGAGTACCTTATGATAAGCTGTAGACCACACTATTTACACAGAAAGTTTTAATCTATATTTTTGGTAGTTGTCTATTTACAGTGCCTTGCAAAAGTATTCATCCCCCTTGGCATATTTCTTATTTTGTTGCATTACAACCTGTAATTTAAAATTATTTTTATTTGGATTTCATGTAATGGACACATACAAAATAGTCCAAATTGGTGAAATGAAATGAAAAAAATAACATGTTTCCAGAAATTCGAAAAGATTTCAAACGGAAAAGTGGTATGTGCATATGTATTCACTCCCTTTGCTATGAAGCCCCTAAATAAGACCTGGTGCAACCAATTACCTTCAGAAGTCACATAATTAGCTAAAAAATGTTAAGCTGTGAGCAATCTAAGTGTCACATGATCTGTCACATGATCTCAGCATATACACACCTGTTCTGAAAGGCCCCAGAGTCTGCAACATCACTAAGCAAGGGCACCACCAAGCAAGAGGCACCATGAAGACCAAGGAGCTCTCCAAACAGGTCTGGGACAAAGTTGTGGAGGAGTACAGATCAGGGTTGGGTTATAAAAAAAATATCCAAAACTCTGAACATTCCACGGAGCACCTTTAAATCCATTATTTAAAAAATGGAAAGTATATGGTACAACAAAAAAACCTGCAAAGAGAGGGCCTCCCGCCAAAACTCACAGACCAGGCAAGAAGGGCATTAATCAGAGAGGCAACAAAGACACCAAAGATAACCCTGAAGTACCTGTAAAGCTCCACAGTGGAGATTGGAGTGTCTGCCCATAGGACCACTTAAAGCTGTATAGTCCACAGAGCTGGGCTTTACGGAAGATGGCCAGAGAAAAAAACATTGCTTAATTAAAGAAGAAAATAAGCAAACGCGTTCCCACCAAAACTCACAGACCAGGCAAGAAGGGCATTAATCAGAGAGGCAACAAAGACACCAAAGATAACCCTGAAGTACCTGCAAAGCTCCACAGTGGAGATTGGAGTGTCTGTTCATAGGACCACTTAAAGCTGTATAGTCCACAGAGCTGGGCTTTACGGAAGATGGCCAGAGAAAAAAACATTGCTTAATTAAAGAAGAAAATAAGCGAAAACCAAACACCAATAAGGTACTCTGGTCAGATGAGACTAAAATTGAGCTTTTTGGCCATCAAAGACAATGCTATGTCTAGCGCAAACCCAACACCTCCCATCACCCAGAGAACACCATCCCCACAATGTAGCATGGTGGTGGCAGCATCATGCCGTGGGGATGTTTTTCATCGGCAGGGACTGGGAAATTGGTCAGAATTGAAGGAATGATGGATGGAACTAAAAGCAGGGAAATTCTTGAGGGAAATCTGTTTCAGTCTTCCAGAGATTTGAGACTGTGATGTAGGTTCACCTTCCAGCAGGACAATGACCCTAAGCATACTGCTAAAGCAACACTCGAGTGGTTTAAGGGGAATCATTTAAATGTCTTGGAATGTCCTCGTCAAAGCCCAGACCTCAGTCCAATTGAGAATCTGTGGTATAACTTAAAGATCACTGTACACCAGCGGAGCCCATCCAACTTGAAGGAGCTGGAGCAGTTTTGCCTTGAAGAATGGGCAAAAAAATCCAGTGGCTAGATGTACCAAACTTATAGAGACATACCCCAAGATACTTGCAGCTGTAATTGCTGCAAAAGGTGGCTCTGGGGGTGAATAGTTATGCACGCTCAAGTTTTTGTTTGTCTTTTTCTTGTTTGTTTCACAATTAAAATATTTTGCATCTTCAAAGTAGAAGGCATGTTGTGTAAATCACGTGATACAAACCCCCGAAAATCCATGTTAATTCCAGGTTGTAAGGCGACAAAATAGGAAAAATGCCAAGGGGAGTGAATACTTTCACAAGCCACTGTACCACCACAAACCGATGCAGGCACTAAGACCGCTCTCAACGAGCTGTATAAAGCCATAAGAAAACAAGAGAATGCTCACCTAGAAGTGGCGCTCCTAGTGGCTGGAGACTTTAATGCAGGTAATCTTAAATCCGTTTGAACTAATTTACTACCAGCATGTTACCTGTGTAACCAGAGGAAGAAAAACTCTAGACCACCTTTATTCCACACACAGAGACCCTGCCCTCCATTTGGTAAATCTGAACATAATTCTATCATCCTGATTCCTGCTTAGAAGCAAAAACTCAAGCAGGAAGTACCAGTGACTTGCTCAATACGGAAGTGGTCTGATGATGCGGATGCTAAGTATTGTGGAGTACACCACATCAGTCACCGGCTTCATCAATAAGTGCATTGATGTTGTCCCCAGAGTGAAAGTAAGTACATATTGCATCCAGTAGCCATGGATTATAGGCAACATCCACACTGAGCTAAAAGCTAGAGTTTCCGCTTTCAAGGAGCGGGACACTAACCCAGAAATCCTACTATGCCCTCAGACGAACCATCTAACAGGCAAAGTGGCAATACGGGACTAAGATTGAATCCACCTACACCGACTGACGCTCGTAGGATGTGCAGGGCTTGCAAACAATGATGAATTATGTCCAAAAGGCTCCTTAAATAACAGCTTCTACCACCAAGCCATAAGACTGCTAAACAGTTAATCTAATGGCTACCTGGACTATTTTCATTGACCCCTTTTTACGCTGCCGCTAATCACTGTTTATTATCAATGCAACGTCACTTTACCCGACCTACATGTACAGTGTATTTGGAAATTATTCAAACCACTTCCCCCTTTCCACATTTTGTTACGTTAAGGTCTTATGCTAAAATGTATTACATTTTTTTCCTCATCAATATACACAAAATACTCCAAAATGACAAAGCAATATCAGGTTAAAAACAAAACAAAAAATGAAATACCTTATTTATATACGTATTCAGACCCTGCTATGATCCCCGAAATTGAGCTCAGGTGCATCCTGTTTTCATTGGTCATCCTTGAGATGTTTCTACAACTTTATTGGAGTCAACCTGTGGTAAATTCAATCGATTGGACATGATTTGGAAATGCACACATATGTCTATATAAGGTCCCACAGTTGACAGTGCAAAACAGACCAAAAACCAAGCAACGAGGTCGAAAGAATTGTCCGTAGTGCTCCAAGACAGGATTGTTATGAGGCACACATCTGGGGAAGGGTACCAAAACATTTCTGCAGCATTGAAGGTCCCCAAGAACACAGTGGCTTCCATAATTCTTAAATTGAAGAAGTTTGGAACCACCAAAACCCCTTCTAGAGTTGTAAGTCAGGCCTAACTGTGCAATCAGGGGAGAATGGCAGTGGTCAGAGAGGTGACAAAGAACTTGATGGTCACTCAAGACATTCCAGAAGAACAATAATCTCTGCAGCCCACCACCAATCAGGCCTTCTATGGTAGAGTGGTCAGACGGAAGTCACTCCTCAGTAAAAGGTATATGACAGCTCTAAAGGACTCTCGGACCATGAGAACAAGATTTTCTGGTCTGATGAATCCAAGATTGAACTCAAGCGTCACATCTGGAGGAAACCTGGCACAATCCCTACGGTGAAGCAGGGTTGTGGCAGCATCATGATGTGAGGATTTTTTTCCGATGGAAGGTACTGGGAGACTTGTCAGGATCGAGGGAAAGATAAATGGAGCAAAGTACAGAGAGATCATTGATGTGGACCTCAGACTGGGGCGAAGGTTCACCTTCCAATAGGACAACGACCCTAAGCACACAGCCAGGACAACGCAGAAGTGGCTTTGGGACTAGTCTCTGAATGTCATTGAGTGGCCTAGCCAGAGCCTGGACTTGAACCCAATCTAACATCTCTGAAGATACCTGAAAATAGCTGTGCAGCGACGCTCCCAATCCAACCTGACAGAGCTTGAGATGATCTGCAGAGAAGAATTGGAGAAACTCAAGTGTGCCAAGCTTGTATTTTCATACCCAAGAAGACTCTCAGCTGTAATCTCAACAAAGTACTGAAGAAAGGGTCTGAATACTTATGTAAATTTTTTCATTTGCAAACATTTCTAAAAGCCTGTTTTTGCTCTGTCATTATTACAGCCTTTTAAAATAAGGCTGTAAACGTAACAAAATGTGGAAAAGGCAAGGGGTCTGAATATTGTCAGAATGTTCATATTCAGTTCATATTACCTCAATCTCCTCGACTAACCTGTACAATGACTCGGTACCGGCACCCCCTGTTTTTAACCTCGTTATTGTTATTGTGTTACTTTCTTTTCTTGCTTTAGTTATTGTTATTATTTATTTAAAGTATTTTCTTACTTACTGTTTAAAAAAATGGTTGGTTAATCGCTTGTAAGTAAGCATTTCAAGTAAGCAGGTCTACACCTGTTTTATTCAGGGCATGTGACAAATAAAATGCGATTTGATGTGTGTGTGTGTGTTTGTAGCTAAATCCTGTAGAGGTGCTCTCAGCAATGATAAGGTAGGTTGCTGGTAGGACCACAGAGAGTCTCACAGTAGCTTTTCCCATGTGTTGAAGGGGAGAAGACAAGTTATCCTCTACTAAATAGAGACTCATTAGAGTTGTTTGTAGCCTCTGCCTCTGCCGAGGTGTGACAAGAATGTTTACAGTTCACACTGAGGCCTCTGTGTTTTTTACTACGGTTGTAATCCAAACCAGGAGGTGCACATATAGTAGCTATGTTTCCATTCGTCAACACTAGCCATGTATGACAAAATATACTCAGTATTCAGATGGTAACCACTTCAAAACATACTGCTAGGTCTGGTTTCCTGGACACAGATTAAACCTAGTCCTTGACAAAAAAGGACTTCCAATGGAGATTCTCTATTTAGCATGCTTTTTAGAGTAGTACTTGGATTCATCTTTATGGGATACCAGACTTTAGTGTTTTAGGTGTTTATTCAGAAAAAGGACATGATTAAAGGATAAATAAGCAAACACCAGATTGTAGATCTAAGTGGAGGCTCCTCAGAGGAAGGGGAGGACCATCCCACTCAGTGAATTTAATAAAATGTAAATAGTAAAACATGAAAATTGTTGTCGTTTTTTGATACAAATATACTAAATATATTAACGTCACCTAATAACTGATTAAAACACACTGTTTTGCAATCAAGTATCAGTATGTTTCAATAGTACCATCTAGGGAAGCACCATGGTGTAGTCGGAGGACATCTATTTTCCGTCCTAATGTGGGTACATTGACTTCAATACAAAACCAAAACCTTTCAGTGTATTTTTTTCTTATTAGTTTACCTTTCTATTACTTAGCTTATGCAGCTAATTTAGCCTACTCACCAACCTGACTCAGACAGAGAGGAATGCTATTTATTTTAGCTAGCTGGCTAAGGCTATCAAACACTGCAACTCTTCCTAGTCAAAGTAAGCTTTCGGTTTTATTAATTTATTGTCCTGGGGCCTGCCTGCCTCTGAAGATTTGAGAGGTTTCTGAGCCTGGTCACAGACAGCTGTTGTGTTGTGCACTGAGTCCACAAGCAAAAGGAAAAGATGAGAGGAGGAGAGAGCACATAGATGGGAGAAAGAATTATACAATGAGCAAAGTCATGATGCTGTATGTGGACACTATGTAAGTGATCTGTGTATGGGTGATAAGCAGCGTCTTCATTCCGCCAATTCTGTTGCAAAACGTTTCTTAAACGGAAGCAAAAGGAACCAAATGGGGAGGGACATAACTGAATTTGACCGTTAGAAAGTCTCATTTTAGACTAATGTTTACACCCCAGATCAGCTGGATGCAGTCAAGAGTGTGCACGGCGTTATTGATTGTGTTACTGTCTGTCACCTTGATTACTCCAATTTGTCTCTCACCCTTGTAGGCCAGGTTGTAGCAACCTCATGATGGGTCTAGGGCAAATTATAGTATCATTTAGTAGCCCAAACCTATCGATGTTACATTGAGCTGGGTGAATGGAATATGAATGACAGTCATCCAATATGCTGTTATAGAAAAAAGGCCATGCTCATAAAAAAATATAATCGTCCTCCCTGATCTTAAACCACTGATCTAGACCAAGCACATAACATTGGCTTGTCTGTTTTTATTTAACAAAGTTTCATTAAGGTCAGAATACTTTCATGAGGGTGCCATGTTTGCATAGTTGCATAATATCGCTAGCAACAACAGTCACTTAGCTAACCCAGAACAGGGAGCATGGGTTGCTAAGACTAATGGGAGTCAAAATGTTGCATCAGTCTTGCACAAAAACCTTATCACACACACATAGATTCTTAAAATCCCCATTTCAGTCTCTTTGAATCTGTAATCGTGTTGTGCCCCACTACAGTGCCCTAAAAAGACGAATGGACAATAATCAGCTCTAGAGAAGAGCTTAACTCTCAGCTCTCTTTTCTTTCACCAGACAATGGGAGAATATGAAATTATTTGAACAAACAGAGAGTGGTAAGTGTAGTTTGGGGATCCTTCATCCCTGTGCTCAGGCAGAAAGTCTCATTTTAGACTGGCCATGACTGGCTGAATGTCCTTTCACATTGAGTGGGGAGATACACTCACAAACATACAAACGCACACAGACATACACACTCGGAGGGTGATTCATTGGAAGCCTTCCACATCTTTGAATAGGATAAGCACAATATAGACGACAGAATGTTGAATAACATTTTCCACTACATACATAAACCTACCTACAGTACCTCTGTCCATCACTCTCTCTCTGTATCTCTTTCTCTCTCACATCCACTCTTTGTCCCTCTCTCTCTCACACTCCATATCTTTCTTTCTCCCACTGCTTTGTCGCAGAGTTTTTGCAAACTGCCTCCCTGAATTGAGAGCAGAGCTAGGGCTGGACCTGGTATCTTTGGATGCGTCTGAAATGGCAGCCTATTCCCTATATGATGCACAGCATTTTTTTTTAAGTAGTGCACTATGTAGGTAAAAGGGTGCCATTTCAGACGCATAGTTTACCTCTATTACCCACTGTCAAGATTAAATAAGATTGTGCTTCCAGGACAATAATGTGGACATCCACCATAAGCGTCCATCACATTCACACCAGTATCCCTTTACCTCCCAAAGCAATATCAGGGTGTGCTCTTCCATTCATCTCTCTCTCTCTCTCTCATTTGGATTAAGCAATCCCTGGTCTTTATCTCTTCCCTCCTCTGTTTCTCCACAGTGTTGTCTTTTCTTATCACAGTTGAACCAAGAGCCTGCTCACCACCACCACCTCCTCACCATCCACTCAGCTTCCCAACCAAAACCCAGTCACACACAGAAAGGCAAGATTAAGTTCTGTGACATCAGACAGGCAATCACCCACTACCAGTACCTTCTCCTCGGGATAGAATCACCCTTGTTGCCTCATCCAAGACCCCAAACTGCTAACGGAACCCTTTTTAATCTCCAGTCTCTTCGATAAGGTGTTGCCGGGCAGATAAGGATAATATAGTATTTACCCATTGGGTTAAGTGCCTATGCAACATCCATGCTTCCTCTCTCTTCCTGTCTTAAAGCTACTATGAACAGCGTCTTTAGTTTGGGTAGTCTATACTTGTTGATCCAATTGTATTGAACAAATTAGTGATACAATGCTGAGCCCTTGTGTTTTGTTGACAGATCTGTTGATTAGGCCCAGAGAGGTTTAGTAGTCCATTAGATTGACTGTTTAAATAGCCCTCTATGTAAATACGTGTAGCGTTGCATCATATGTCTACAGCAATGTATTTTCCTTGGTTAAATTGTCGACAACTTCCTGTGAAATTGGAGGGTGCCCAATTCAAATAAATAATCATAACAATTATGGATATTAAACATTTAGGTACATACGAGTGTCTTATCAGTTAAAAGCTTAAATTATTGTTAATCTAACTGCATTAGGCTGTAAAGTGAAAGCATTCCATGCGACGGTGCCCCACATCAAAATATTTTTCAACCAGCACAGGCTTCGTGAAATCACAAATAGAGATTAAATATTCACTTACTTTTTTGAAAATCTTCCTCTGAATTGTAATCCCAAGGGTCCCAGCTCCAACATGTAGTGTCGTTTGGTTAGATAAAATCCTTCTTTATATTTAGTTGGCACAATCGATTTGAATAATCCACTCGTTCAACATGCAGACGAAGGAATCCAAAAAGCTACCACTAAACTTTATTAAAACAAGTCAAAATACATTTCTATTTAATCCTCAGGTACCCTAAAATGTAATTAAAGTATAATATTTCAAACGGAATGATGTAAGTTTAATAGAAAAGTAAAATTAGCAAGTCCTTGTCCTTTTCGTTGCGCATGCAAGACTGACTCCCAGTACCAAAACTCAAAATTCTTTCTCGTTTTGGAATAAACAAGCCTGAAACCTTGAACAAATATTGTTTAAAAGTAGTGGAAGCAAAAGGAATTGTAATCTGGGAGCTGGAATTGCATAGGACCCATAGCTTTCTATTGAAATAGCATGGGCTCTCAAAAACAAAAGTTCAGTTTGTTTTTTCTTTGGATTTTCTCCTACCATATCAATTGTGTTATAGTCTCATACATTATTTTACAATTTCTTCAAACTTCAAAGTGTTTTCTATCCAATGGTACCAATTATATCCATATCCTGGCTTCTGGGCCTGGGCAGTTTACTTTGGGCATGTCAGTCAGACAGGAAGTGGAGAAAAGACCCTAGCCTGAAGAAGATCCTTTTAGAGCTTTGCGTCCCGCTAGCGGGAGTGCGCACAATTCAAATAAATATTCATAAGATTTATGGATGTTAAACATTCAGGTATAAGTGTCTAATATCAGTTCAAAACTTAAATTATTGTTAATCTAACTGCACTGTCCGATTTACAGTAGCTATTACAGCGAAAGCATGCCATGCGATTGTTGAGGATGGCGCCCCACATCAAAATATTTTTCAACTAGCACAGGTTTAATATATTCACTTACTTTTTGAAAATCTTCCTCTGATTTGTCATCCAAAGGGTCCCAGCTATAACATGTAGTGTCATTTTAGACTTTTATCCCAAAAAGTCTATTTAGTTGGCGCCATTGATTTGAGTAATCCACTCATTCTACTTGCAGTGAAAGGAATCCTAAAATCTACCTCGAAACTTTGTTTCAACAACTCAAAATACATTTCTATTTACTCCTCCCTAAAATGTAATCAAACAATAATGTTTCTTCTGGAAAGAAGTATGTTCAATAGGAAACGGTTTACTTTGGGCACGTCATTCAGGTGGAAATTGAGAAAAAAGGGGCCTAGCCCTCATAGTACCCGCAAAACACCAGTCTCAACATCAAGAGTGAAGAGGCAACTCCTGGATGCTGGCCTTCTAGGCAGAGTTCCTCTGACCAGTGTCTGTGTTCTTTTGCCCATCTTAATATTTTATTTTTATTGGCCAATTTGAGATATGGCTTTTTCTTTGCAACTCTGGCTAGAAGGCCAGCATCCCGGAGTCGCCTCTTCACTGTTGACGTTGACACTTTTGTTTTGCAGGTACTATTTAATGAAGCTGCCAGTTGAGGACTTGTGAGGTGCCTGTTTTTCAAACTAGAAACTTTAATGTACTTGCTCAGTTGTGCACCGGGGCTTCCCACTCCTCTTTCTATTCTGGTTAGTGCCAGTTTGCGCTGTTCTGTGAAGGGAGTCGTACACAGCGTTGTACAAGATCTTCAGTTTCTTGGCAATTTCTCGCATGGAATAGCCTTCATTTCTCAGAACAAGAATAGACTGACGGGTTTCAGAAGAAAGATCTTTGTTTCTAGCAATTTTGAGCCTGTAATCAAACCCACAAATGCTGATGCTCCAGATACTCAACTAATCTAAAGAAGCCCAGTTATATTGCTTCTTTAATCAGCACAACACTTTTCACCTGTGCTAACCTAATTGCCAACAAGATTTTCGAATCAATTAGCCTCTTAAAATTATAAACTTGGATTAGCTAACACAACATGCCATTGGAACACAGGAGTGATGGTTGCTGATAATGGGCCTCTGTACGCCTATGTAGATATTCCATTACAAATCAGCCATTTCCAGTTGCAATAGTCATTTACAAAAATAACAATGTCTACACTGTATTTCTGATCAATTTGATGTTATTTTAGTGGGATTTTTCTTTTTTTTTCTTTCAAAAACAAGGACATTTCTAAGAGACCCCAAACTTTTGAACAGTAGTGTACATTTTACAGATACAGTATATTTTACATTTGTTATATTGTTGTTATTATTCCCACCCTTCAGCTCCATTCAACTTCTCCCATTTATCTCTTAACACTGTTGAAGAATAGATATATGAGAAACGAGACCAAGTCGAGACTCTGGACAAGGTGGATACGGTATAGTAAAGGCCGTTTATTCAAGACAACACCTTCCATATTGGATTTCTATTTGCCATATATTTTTCAACTGTGCTATTTCACAAAAGTTTCCAAAAGTTTCCACCTTTCCAAAGATTAAAGTATTATTATATTATTGATTGATTGACAATGACTTTTCAAATCACCCAGTATTGCTAGGATATTCTTTGCAATAGGACAGTTTATACATGCATCCAATCTGGACCTATGAAAATTCCATTCCGGACCTGAGAAAACTAATGAGAACTAGCTAGCTAGCCAAGCTAGTTAGCTTATAATAATCAGTAATACTCCTAAACACACCTAAAAATGTTACCACCTTGGGACATGATAGGGACAAAAGTGTTTTTCCCTGAAGGGAAGGCAATTTTGTTATTTGTTAGCTAGTCTACCAATTAGCTTTCACCCCCTATCAAGACTAGCTAGCCATACTGGCTACTGTTACGGCTTTCCTCCGTCGAAGGAAAGTCGGACCAAAATGCAGCGTGGTTAGTTCGATACATGTTTAATGAACGAAAATACGAACAAATACAAAAACGGAAATGTGTAAACCTAATACAGCCTGTCTAGTGAATACAACCACACTGAGACAGGAACAATCACACACACACACACACACACACACACACACACACACACACACACACACACACACACACACACACACACACACACACACACACACACACACACACACACACACACACACACACACACACACACACACACACACACACACACACACACACACACACACACACACACACACACACACACACACACACACACACACACACACACACACACACACACACACACACACAGTGAAACGCAGGCTACCTAAATATGGTTCCCAATCAGAGACAACGAGAATCACCTGACTCTGATTGTGAACCTCAGGCAGCCATAGACTATGCTAGACACCCCTACTCAGCCACAATCCCATTACCTACTAAAACCCCAATACAAAAACACAACACAAAATAAACCCATGTCACACCCTGGCCTGACCAAATAAATATATAAACACAAAATACTAAGACCAGGGCGTGACAGCTACTGGCCAAATTAGCTAATGTTCTTGACTCTAGTTACTAAAATAAATAAAACATCTCAAATTAGCTACTCACATGAGCATTAACTTCTTTCAGGGTTTTTCTCAAAAGCTTCTCCAGTTATCAGTTCGACCACACCGTTTACACACTCATTTGTGGCACCCAAATAAAAAATTACCGTTGGAACTCTACCAGTTACAGTGCTTTTAGCTTGCGGTTTGCTTGGCCCTTTATCCAAAGGGAATACAAAAAGTATTGTGTCTGAAAGAATGATATGGATTTAATATTTGTCAAATGATTGAGCATGTCCTCAAAACTCACATAAGCATCAGAATATGTCCTTACTAAGCATATCAAAATGCCTACCGAGATCATGATATGGACCTCAGTCAAGAGCTGATGTATGTACTGAGAAAATATGCCATGTAGGCCTACTGTCAGTATTTGTCATCATAAAGAGAAAATAAGATGTCCACATAGGTCTATCTCAGGATATCTAATGAGTCAATATCCATGTGTGATATCTGGGGGGAATCAAAAAAGTTTTTCTGCATGAAATAAAAATATGGATTTCATATTTGACAAATTGAGCTGAAAACTCTGAAATGCATCAGAAATCAACCTTATTTTCAGCATATCAAAAAAAAAAAATCAAGATCCGGATATAGACCTCAGCCAAGAGAAGCATATCTGTTATCAATACAGCTTAATATCTTTAATGTGCTGAGAAAACACAGATATGCGATGTATACAGTCAATATCTCAGATATTAAATTAGTCCATATCCAGCCACGGGAAATGTCCATGTGTGATATTCGGAGTACTCCCAATATCATACGGTGTAGCCTAGTGGTTAGAGCATTGGACTAGTAACCGAAAGGTTGCAAGTTCAAATCCCTGAGCTGACAAGGTACAAAATCAGTCGTTCTGCCCTTGAACAGGCAGTTAACCCACTGTTCCTAGGCCGTCATTGAAAATAAGAATTTGTTCTTAACTGACCTGCCTAGTAAAATAAAGGTAAAATAAAAAAATAAAAAATATTAAATACGTCTAAAAGACACATCTGGATTCATCACTTGGTGAGAATCCACAAACTCAAAATATGCATTGGAAATGGTCTGTATTCTCTAGAATATCAAAACGTGTCATGTAAAGATATCCCCTGATATTGACACTTTTTTAGCCTATCTGCTGTATTTGAAGCACCACCCCCTTCTCTCCAGTTTCTCTGATGTTGCTACGGCAATCAAGCTGTTTTTACCATCCCTGTACCTGTTGCTTCTCCAGAGAGATAGTTTCCTAAACTAAACTTCATAAAGAACTACTGGAACTAAGAAGCATCATGCTCTCGGTTTGAGCACCTGATTAGGCTCCACTCATTGCACTGGTGCCATCGTAGCCATGACCATGGCATTTGTTCACCAACATCCCCTTTCAATCAGTTCAACCTTTTCATTTTCCAAGTTCTAGGACACTTTTTCATTGACCTTCTTGAAGCCCAAGAAACAAACTCTTAGCTTCCTAGTACATATGGAAATGAAAAAGGTTTATGACTGAGGGTTGACAATAATAAAAGTTTTGAGAAACTCATGTATGTTTCTTTAACTCTCATCACCTTGGAACGAGCCCAAATAAAAATGAACTAATCTCCAAAATGGCAAAACGTTCAGCCAAAATCAACATACAGATTTTTGAGCCAGGGCAAAACACTGGCTAAATGCAGAACACAAAACTTATTGACTACCACCCTTGAAAGGCAAGCAGCAACCAAGTTGACATCTCTGATTTCAAGGTGAAATCAGGGAAATCAAGAGCATCCTGACAGGTTGCATCACTGCCTGGTATGGCAACTGCTTGGCCTCCGACAGAAAGGCACTACAGAGGGTAGTGCGTATGGCCCAGTACATCACTGGGGCAAAGCTTCCTGCTATCCAGGACCTCTATACCAGGCGGTGTCAGAGGAAGGCCCTAAAAATTGTCAGACTCCAGCCCCCCCAGTCATGGACTGTTCTCTCTGCTACCGCATGGCAAGCAATACCGGAGCTCCAAGTCTAGGTCCAAGAGGCTTCTTAGTAACTTCTTCAGGATTGGTGGTTCCCCTGTGGGATGGTTGAGCTAACGTAGGCTAATGTGATTAGCATGAGGTTGTAAGTAACAGGAACATTTTCAAGGACATAGACACATCTGACATTGGCAGAAAGCTTAAATTCTTGTTAATCTAAAACTAACTGCACTGTCCAATTTACAGTAGCTATTACAGTGAAAGAATGCCATGCTATTGTTTGAGGAGAGTGCACAGTTTTGAACATTAAAAGTTATTAATAAACAAATTAGGCACATTTGGGCAGTCTTGATACAACATTTAATTTTTTGATGCAAATCCAACACAACACATCACCGAGTAACACACTATTTTCAAACATGGTGGCTGCATCACGTTATAGCTATTATTGTCAACGGCAAGGACTAGGATGTTTTTTTATGATGCAAAGCTATAGGCAAAGCTAGGCAAGTTGTAACGGTTGTCGTATGAAGAAGGTGTGGACCAAAGTGCAGCGTGGTAAGTGTTCATGTTATTTTTATTTAAACTGAACACAAAACAAAATATAAGCGAATGAACGAAACTGAAACAGTTCTGTCTGGTGCAGACACAAAAACAGAAAACAACTGTCACGCCTTGGTCTTAGTGTTTTGTGTTTTCGTTATATATTTTGGTCAGGCCAGGGTGTGACATGGGTTTACGTGTTGTGTTTCGCATTGGGGTTTTATAGGATTGGGATTGCTATGATTAGGGGTGTGTCTAGTTAGGTTTGGGCTGCCTGAGGCGGTTCTCGATCAGAGTCAGGTGTTTCTTGTTGTCTCTGATGGGGAACCGTATTTAGGTAGCCTGAGTTTCGCTTGGTATTTCGTGGGTGATTGTTCCTGTCTCTGTGTAGTGTTCACCAGATAGGCTGTAATAAGTTTCACGTTCCGTTTGTTGTTTTTGTATTTATAAGTTATTTCATGTATCGTAACTTTTTTAATTAAAGACATGAGTAACCACCACGCTGCATTTCGGTCCGACTCTCCTTCAACAAACGAAGAACGCCGTAACAGAATCACCCACCACACACGGACCGAGCGGCGTGGTAACAGGCAGCGACAGCAGGAGCAGCGAAAGGAGGACGTTATGGACAGCAATGGCATGGAGTATACGACGTGGGAAGAAATCGACAGGTGGGCGGCCGACCCAGAGAGAGTGCCTGAGCCCGCATGGGATTCGCTAGAGCAGTGCGAAGAAGGCTATAGGCGAATGGAGTTGGAGAAACAGACACGGCGGCGCAGAGCGAAACCCGAGAGTCACCCCCCAAAATGTATTGGGGGGGGGGGGGGGGGGCTCAGAGGGAGAGTGGCTGAGTCAGGAGATGGACCTGATCCAACTCTCCTTGTTTATCGTGAGGAGCCAAGGAGGAGACCAGAACCAGAGCCGGTGTTAGAGGTGAGCGAAGCAGAGTCTGTGAAGGAGTTAATGGGGAAAGTGGAGTGGAGAGTAATGAGGGAGTTGCTAGCTTGGTGCTATAGATACCATATTCGTCCGACGGATCGTGTCGGGGATTTGATGGCACCTGAGTTAGCGCTCCATACTCGTCCTGAGGTGCGTGTTAGTCGGCTGGTGAAGTTGGTGCCAGCCTCACGCACCAGGCCTCCTGTGCACATCCCTAGCCTTGCACATCCTGTGCCACCTCCACACTCCAGTCCTCCGGTAGCAGCTCCCCGCACCAGGCTTCCTGTGCGTGTCCTCGCTCCAGTATCACCAGTGCCAGCACCACGCATTAGGCCTACAGTGCGCCTCGCCTCTCCTGCGCTACCGGAGTCTCCTGTCTGTTCAGCGCTATCAGAGCCTTCCTTCCGTCCTGCGCTGTCGGAGTCTCCCGCCTGTTCAGCGCAGCCAGCGTTTTCCTCCTCTCCTGCGCTGTCGGAGTCTCCCGCCTGTTCAGCGCTATCAGAGCCTTCCTTCTCTACAGCACTGCCGGAGCCTCCTGCCTGTTTGAAGCAGCCTGAGCTGCCAGTCTGCAGGGTGCTGTCAGCCTGCATGGAGCAGTCAGAGCTGTCAGTCTGCAAGGAGCTGCCAGTCTGCAGGGTGCTGTCAGCCTGCATGGAGCAGTCAGAGCTGTCAGTCTGCATGAAGCAGCCAGAGCTGCCAGTCTGCAAAGAGCTGCCAGTCTGCAAGGAGCTGTCAGCCTGCATGGAGCAGTCAGAGCTGTCAGTCTGCATAGAGCAGCTAAATCCGCCAGTCAGCCATGATCTTCTAGATCTGCCAGTCAACCAGATTCTTCCAGATCAGCCTGTCAACCAGAATCTTCCAGATCTGCTAGTCAACCAGAATCTTCCAGATCTGCTAGTCAACCAGAATCTTCCAGATCTGCTAGTCAACCTGAATCTTCCAGATCCGCCAGCCAGCCAGGATCTACCGGAGCCTACTACCTACCTGAGCTTCATCTCAGTACTGGGCTTCCTCTCAGTACTGGGCTTCCCCTCAGTTCCGGGCTTCCCCTCAGTTCCGAGCTGCCCCTCAGTCCCGAGCTGCCCCTCAGTCCCGAGCTGCCCCTCAGTCCCGAGCTGCCCCTCAGTCCCGAGATGCCCCTCAGTCCCGAGATGCCCCTCAGTCCCGAGATGCCCCTCAGTCCCGAGATGCCCCTCAGTCACGAGATGCCCCTCAGTCCCGAGCTGCCCCTCAGTCCCGAGCTGCCCCTCAGTCCCGAGATGCCCCTCAGTCCCGAGATGCCCCTCAGTCCCGAGATGCCCCTCAGTCCCGAGATGCCCCTCAGTCACGAGATGCCCCTCAGTCACGAGCTGCTCCTCAGTTCTGTGGGGTTCTGGGTGAGGACTATTAGGCCATGGTCGGCGGCGAGGGTGGATTATCCCAGGACGCGAAGGGGAGGAACTATGACATTTATGGAGTGGGCCACCATGGACAGATGCCCACCCGGACCCTCCCTATGGTTTTGAGGTACGTCCGGGAGTCCGCACCTTGGGGGGGGGGGGGGGGGTTCTGTCACGCCTTGGTCTTAGTGTTTTGTGTTTTCGTTATATATTTTGGTCAGGCCAGGGTGTGACATGGGTTTACGTGTTGTGTTTCGCATTGGGGTTTTATAGGATTGGGATTGCTATGATTAGGGGTGTGTCTAGTTAGGTTTGGGCTGCCTGAGGCGGTTCTCGATCAGAGTCAGGTGTTTCTTGTTGTCTCTGATGGGGAACCGTATTTAGGTAGCCTGAGTTTCGCTTGGTATTTCGTGGGTGATTGTTCCTGTCTCTGTGTAGTGTTCACCAGATAGGCTGTAATAAGTTTCACGTTCCGTTTGTTGTTTTTGTATTTATAAGTTATTTCATGTATCGTCACTTTTTTCATTAAAGACATGAGTAACCACCACGCTGCATTTCGGTCCGACTCTCCTTCAACAAACGAAGAACGCCGTTACAACAACTACCCACAACCCATAGTGGGAAAACAGGCTGCCTTAAGTATGGTTCTCAATCAGAGACAACGGCAGACAGCTGTCCCTGATTGGGAACCATACCAGGCCAAAACCAGAAATACAAAACATAGAACAAAAACATAGAATGCCCACCCCAACTCACGCCCTGACCAAACTAAAATAGAGACATAAAAAAGGAACTAAGGTCAGGACGTGACGTGACACAAGTCAGTTAAGAACAAATTCATATTTACAATGATTACCTAGGAGCAGTGGGTTAACTGCCTTGTTCAGGGGCAGAACAACAGATTTTTACCTTGTCAGCTAGGGGATTTGATTCACCAACCTTTCGGTTACTAGCCCAAAGCTCTAACCACTAGGCTAGCTGCCGCCCCAGAATAGAGCTAAGCACAGGCAAAATCTGGTTTAGTCTGCTTTCCAACAGACACAGAGAGACAAATGCAACAACCTTATAGACAAGGCCAAATATGCACTGGGGTTGCTTTCCAAGATGACAGTGAATGTTCCTTGAGTGGCCCAGTTACACTTTTCATTTACATCAGCTTGAAAATCTATGGCAAGACTTGAAAACGGCTGTCTAGCAATGATCAACAACTGGACAGAGATAATTATTTTTTAAATTCTTCAATGTGCAAATTTTGTTTCAATCCAGGTGTGGAAAGCTCTTAGAGACTTACCCAGAAAGACACAGCTGTAATCGCTGCCATGTATTGACTCAGGGGTGTGAGTACTTATGTAAATGGTATACAGGTACATTTAATTTTCAATAAATGTGCAAAAATGACTAAAAACATGTTGTCACTTCGTCATTATGGGGTATTGTATGTAGATAGGCAAGGAAAAAATATATTTAATCCATTTTGAATTAAAAGCTGTAACACATCAAAATGTGGAATAAGTCAAGGGATATGAACAATTTCTGAAGGCACTGTGTGTTGATGTGTTCATGAGTATAAAAACTTTAATATATCAGGATGTTGACACATACCCTTAACTGTGTAAGAATACTCAAAAAAAAAGTAAATGGGTGCACGTACATCACGAGCGTGTTTTCAAAGTACAGTATATATACAGAAGTATGTGGACACCCCTTCAAATGAGTGGATTCAGCTATTTCAGCCAAACACATTGCTGACAGTCAAGCACACAGCCATGAAAACTCCATAGACAAACATTGGTAGTAGAATGACCTTACTGAACAGTGACTTTCAACTTGGCACCGTCGTAGGATGCCACCTTTGAAACAAATCAGTTCATAACATTTCTGCCATGCTAGAGCTGTGCTGGTCAACTGTTAAGTGCTGTTACTGTGAAGTGGAAACGTCTAAAAGCAACAACGGCTCAGCCGCGAAGTAGTAGGCCACACAAGCTCACAAAAGAGGATCACAGAGAGCTGAAGTGCGTTTGCCTGTCCTCAGTTGCAACATTCACGACTGAGTTCCAAACTGCCTCTGGGAAGCAACATCAGCATAATAACTATTCGTCGGGAGTTTCATGAAATGGGTTTCCATGGTCGAGCAGCCGCACGCACACAAGCCTAAGATCCCCATGAGAAATGCCAAGCATCGTCTGGAGTGGTGAATCACACTTCGCCATCTGGCAGTCTGACAAACTAATCTGGGTTTGGCGGATGCCAGGCGAAACGCTACCTGCCCTAATTCTGATTCAGTTTGGGGAAGTCCTTTCCCTGTTACAGCATGACAATGCCCCCATGCACAAAGTGAGGTCTGTACAAAAATGGTTTGTCAAGATCGGTGTGGAAGAAGTTGACTGGTCTGCACAGAGCCCTGACCTCAACCCCATGGAACACCTTTGGGCTGAACTGGAACACCGACTGCAAGCCAGGCCTAATCACCCAACCAAATCTCGCTTAGGGGCCCCACAAGTCTAGAGGCGGCACTGGCTGGGCTCCACAACGCTGTAAGCCAGGCTATCAGAACAGACCTCCATGAGATGACTGGCCCTGCCAGGTGATTAGATCAGAAGGAGACAGAGTCATCTCAGATGGTCTGTTTACTGTACTTCTGAGGGTATTGTATCAATGCATGATAATTATGGAAGGAAAGGAACGGAAAGGAAAGGAAATAAAAGGAAAGGGGAGGATAGGATAGGAAAAAGGTGTACTGTACATGGTAGGGGTAGGTGAACTGGTAATGACCAGGAATGTTGTATTCATTGTACTTTCCAGGTGAACGTATATCACAGCACACTAGATTCCTCAGAGCAGAGAGAAATTTATAACTGGATTGAGGGTAAAAATGCAAACATATTATTTGTGTTTTTTCCTTTATGTTACTCGATACTGTTGTGCTGCATTTGCCTAATCTTGTAGCAGACACTTCCACTTCCTTTGTCCAAGAGAGGTTGGTAAATTAACACTGGAATGTTAAACATATTTTACTACTGTGATCATTTCTACTAGGGTTGACAGAGGCTATCACTATTATTCTACAATATAGAAAATAGTACAAATATAGAAAAATCCTGGAATGACTAGGTGTGTCCAAACTTTTGACTGGTACTTGCTTAATTAATTTGATTAAATGTATGGTGTTTCTATTCCATGAATAATGAAAAACCCTCTGGGATTCTGTTAGGATGGAACGGAAAATATGGCACTGTACAACGTGATGGTCAGCAGTACAGTACTGGGCTATTTAGCTAAAGAATCCATGTGTCGTGCAGATGGGTGACCAGGGTTCAATCTCCTGATGGGGAGGAAGGAGTAGGCTGTCAATAAGAAATTGTTCTTAACTGATTTCATATGTTTTATTCCATAGTTGTGCTGTGTTCACTATTACTCTACAATGTAGAAAATAGTAAAAATATAGAGAAATCCTGGAATGAGTTGTTGTGTCCAAAATTTTGACTCGTACTCACTTAATTCATTTGATTAATATTATGGTGTTTCTATTCCATGAAAAACGAAAACCCTCTGGGTAAATTCAGACCATTTCGCTCTCGGAGCGCACACTGGACGTTCGGGCCGTGCAGTACGGTTGATTTGAGCGTTCTGGCCTTACAATGGCAGTCAAGCACCCAAGCTAACTTTGGCTAGCTTGATAGCTACTTCCAGCCACAAATGAGACCACTCTGACCATTTTACTCACCCTAGCAGAGCTGGTTAAGCAGTTTTCATGTTAACCAGAGCGTTGGTGACTAACTGTGCTGCTGGAAACAATTTAATTACAATTTTTTTGCCAACAGTTATTGACACCGGCCATAATTAACGGGTGTTGAGTGCTCGTAAATTCATTATTCTGCGCTCTGCTACATTTTTGCAATCACATATTTTGTAATAGAGCGCAACACTTCATGCATTGTATTAATTTTATTGTGAACAAAAAATGTATTTGAAAACAAAACTCCAATTTATTTTCTCTATCAACCACCCTCCATTTTGGCCATTTTTGAGTGTCAGTTTGACTACAACCAATACTGTTCGGTCTTTCTTTCCGACACAAAGGAAGTCATAGCAGACACCTACAGTACAAAGAAGGACTGTGTGCTCTAACTCCCCCTTGGAGCAATGAAGCCGTGATGCTGGGTACCTCTAACCTCACAACTCTAACCGCTGTATCTCGCAGGTGTTTTGCAAACTGTGCTCTTCAGAAAACATTGAAATCAGTCCAGGCTTTCATGTAGGATGAGGTAAAGTCAAGTCAAGTTCTAGCTGTTTGTGAGGTAAACATTATCTCAGTAAAAGGGGGTTTGGTGGGTCTCAGTCCTCCACTTTACACCTCAGCCTCCTAGTCTGAAACAGTCTATTATGGATATATACAAGTGATTAGCATATTAGAGTACCTAATATTAAAGGCAATTGGGTTTGCAATATCATACACATACTGTCACGGTACCAATACAACTTAACTGTGTTTGAGATTCTTAAATAAAGGTTACATTTAAAAATTATCCTCATTTCCCTGGCTGCCCCCTGTCAGAACCAGATGCTCTGTTCTGCTGAGACAACTGAACAGCTAAAAAGACAGAGTATAAGAAGGAGATGTAATTGCAGCATATACAGAGGAAAACTCACAATATAGCAGAGTGAGTTTATACCAAAATAAATAATGACAAATGAATAATGAATTTCACACAATACAATCAGCAAAAAATCTTCCTCCCTAAACCGTGCTCTATACCCACAGGTATATAGTTAGATTTGTGTTGGCGTGGTCTTTAGATGTTTTCCTGACTGAGTTAGAATAGATTACCTACAGTGAGTAGTATGATGAGCCAAGCTGTAATAGGAACAAACCCTGAGCCCTTCCCAGTTTGGTATCAGGTGTTCTTCAGTTTAAGGCTCTGGTCAAATCTTGTGCACTATATAAGGAATAGGGTGCCATTTGGGACATACACTTTGTGTTACTGACTGGCTCCAGGTTCGGGTGGCCAACCGCCACCGCGGAAGGCATCGGTTGGATGTTTTATTGGTGCTCAATGTTGATTCATCCCCTGTGTACATGTAGTACAGCTTCAGTGGAGCAGGAGAGATGTAGGGTGCATCCAAAAAGTACCCTATCCCCTATATAGTGCACTACTTTTGACCAGAACCCTATGTGCCCTGTAGTGTAATAAATGGGGAATAGGGTGCAATTTGGAATGCATTCATGTAGAGAGGTGTGAGAGAGGAAAGGCCCAGCTGATTAAACGAGAGTACGTCTCTTATGTGAGATTAGTCTACATGATCCATATTTTCGAATGGTAATAGAGCAGTCATTTAGGGGCCTGGAGAGAGAGAAATGACTATCAGTCAGGATGCTGGATGAGTGTGGTGGGGCCAGGCATGGAGGTTTATTGAGTGCAGTGTGTGTGTGAGAGGGAGGGAGGTGTGTGTGTGCTTACGTGCATGTGTGTGTGAGCACGTGTGTGAGCACGTGTGTGACTATTGTAGTGGAAATTTCCTGTATTTACCAAATCATGAGAGCAAACCACACACAAGTCAGAGTTATCATAAAGTCCATCTTTAATTATATGAGCTCCATCACAACCCTGTGACTCTCAGATCAATTCAGTGTCTATAAATGAATTCTCTGAGAGTCCTTACACATTGCAACTGAGATCCTTTATAGCAAAGACACACATAACCAGACAGCATTGGCTATAAATTATCGTTCAGCTTTGTCTCCTAATCTATTTTCTTATCTCGCTCTCAGGACCATAAAACAAAACCTCATCAACAGGCATATATCAAATACACCCTCCTGGACAAGATCACAGAGACACAGTGACTGGCACACAGACATTGTGGAGCCAAGAGATAATTGGTTCCCCCTCAATTATCCTTTAACATGGTTTAAAAGATATGTTTACATATGAAGACAAGCTTGACCCCTCCCCTCTCTGCGGCCCAAGTAACTGACCCCATGACAGAGAACTGATAACTGCAATTGGCCACCACTATAGTACAACAAGATACATTCTGATGAGAAGTAACTCACAAGCATATAATAAAAATAATAAAACATATTATTTATAAATGTTACCTAAATAATTCTGATTCTGCCACGACACTATGTGTGTGTGTGTGTGTGTCTGTGTGTGTGTATGCACGTGCCCGTGTATGTCAGACGGGTGTGAGGCTACAGCCTCTAGCTCTAACACTCTTACAGGTCTAAAGAAGGATGTCCTCTCCCCGGCCTCCGTTAACCAACACCACACACCATCTGGTATATCAGGGCCCTGGTGACACACAGTATCTCTCACCAGGTAATGGCTAAGTCGTTCTGACAACAGTGTGAGCCACACATTAGATCAGAGAGGGGCTGTTCAAAGCACTTGACTCCCTGTGGCCCTGCATTGTGAGAAACGGATGTCAGGGCCAAATGAGATACGCAGTTGGAGGACTGTTCTTTCATTATGTTACAAATCTCCACACACCCTCCACCTATTCAACATCTCCTCATATCCGACAAATGCATTGTGGAAAGTCATAACCATTACGTCTCTCTCTCTCTCTCTCTCTCTCTCTGTCTCTTCATGCAAGCCATAACCACTTCACTAGCTACTGCAATAGGGGTTTGAGGTTACAGTTACAGGCACACAATTCCCTATTTCCAGGATAATAGTGCTCTTTATAAGGAGATGGAGCTGGACACATAGCTGGACCAATGTATAGGGGTGAGTGCCTGATTGTAATATGATCTCCTCGCCTGGTGAATATAACATCCAGTTCTATCAGAGGCTAGGATTACCTAGGACCATTGAGAATCATACATCCCAAATCGCACACTGTTCCCTTTATAGTGCATTACTTTTGACCAGGGCTCTGATCAAAAGTAGTGCACCATATAGGGAATAGTGTGTCATTTGGAGACAAACACACCAAGTCTTGCAGCTGAGATTACCATCAGGATGAGAAGATAGACAGACAGAGTGGAGAGAGGGGGAGAAGCTTAAAGGAGAGGAGTCAGATAAGACCTGGAGTGATTGACTGAGAAGATGCAGGGAGGGAGGGATGGATGATGGCTTGGGGAAGGTCTGGACCTAGTGGTGAGATAAAGAGCAGAACTATAGTACAGCTAAGGTCATATCTGACCCTTCATGGGTAAGGTTTCATAATTATGTTAACTTTCCCAAAATGTTAAGGTTTCTAGAAATCATGGTTGGCGAATTCTCAGATTAGCTGCTTATTCACTCCAGATTCCAGGAATCTTCCAACGGAAACTGAGAACGTTACTGGAATTTAGCAACCCTATATTTGACTCTTCAGGATTAGGGGCTAAGACCCTCCACCCCAATCCAATGCCAACGCAGTCCGACAGTCAATACAATTGTCCCAAAAACATTGTGCCATCCATCCAGAAAATATGGTTCTGCCCAATCCATAGCTTTAGCCTGCCCATACCATTACCCCACTGCCATCATGGGGCACTCTGTTCACAAAGTTGACATCAGCAAACCGTTCGCCCAAATGACACCCTACACCCAGTTCTCAAAAATGACATTGGACCCGGCTTATGGTAGAGAAATGCACATTAAATTCTCTGTCAACAGCTCTGGTAGACATCCTGCAGTCAGCATGCCAATTGCACGCTCCCTCAAAACTTGAAACATGGGTGTCATTGTGTTGTGTGACAAAAATACATGTTTTTTCCCCAACACAAGGTGCAACTGTGTAACAATCATGCATTTAATCAGCTTCTTGATATACCACACCTGTCAAGTGGATGGGTTATCTTGGCAGAGAAGAAATGCTCACGAAGAGGGATGTTAAGAAATGTGTGCAAAAAAAATTGAGAGAAAAAGCTTTTTGTGTACTGTATATGGAACAATTCTGGGATCTTTTATTTCAGCTCATGAAACATGCGACCAACACTTTACATGTTTTGTTTATATTTTTGTTCAGTGCAATATAAAAGTAAAACATGTAATAATACGTGCACAATGAGTAACGATAACTTGGCTATATACACGGGGTACCAGTACCGAGTCGGTGTGCAGGGGTACGATGTAATTTAGGTAGTTATGTAAATATACAGTAACTATTGTATGAATAAGTGACAGATGAAAAACAGTAGTAGCAGTGTATGTGTCAAAAAGGGTCAATGCAGATAGTCTGGGTCACTATTTGGTTAACTCTTTAACTAACTATTTAACAGTCTTATGGCATGGGGGTAAAAGCTGTTCAGGTTCCTGTTGGTTCCAGACTGTCTGGAGTGTTGGACAATTTCTAGGGCCTTCCTCTGACACCGCCTGGTATAGAACTCCTGGATGGCGGTCAGCGCGGTCCCAGTAATGTACTACCCTCTGAAGCGCCTTGTGATCGGACGCCAAGCAGTTGCTATTCCAAGCCGTGATGCAGCCAGTCAAGATGCTCTCAATGGTGCAGCTGTAGAAGTTTTAAAGGATCTGAGGGCCCATGCCAAATCTTTTCAGCTACCTGAGATGGAAGAAGCGTTGTTGTGCCCTCTTCATGACTGTGTTGGTGTGTGTGGACCATGATAGATCCTTAGTGATGTGGACACCGAGGAACTTGAAGCTCTCAACCCACTCCACTACAGCACTGTTGATCTGAAATGCTTGTCCCTCCATTTTCTGGAGTCCACGATCAGCTCCTTGTGGACATTGAAGGAGAGGTTGTTGTACTGGCATCACACTACCAGGTCTCCGACCTCCTCCCTACAGGCTGTCTCATCATCATCAAAGATCAGGCCTACCATCGTCATCTGCAAACTTAATGATGGTATTGGAGTTGTGAACTGCCACGCAGTCGTGGGTGAACAAGGAGTACAAGAGGGGACTAAGCACGAACCCCTGAGGGAATCCCGTGTGGAGGGTCAGATGTGTTGCCTACCATCAACACCTGGTCCAGGATCCAGTTGCAGTGGGAGGTGTTAAGTCTCAAGGGTCCATAGCTTAGTGATGAGCATGGAAGGCACTATGGTGTAGTAATGAACCTTTTGTGACTAGTATTTTCATTTTTGGAAAAATAACGTTCCCGTAGTAAACATAATATTTTGTCAGGACAAGATGCTACAATATGCATATACTTGACAGCTTAGGATAGAACACACTCTAAAGTTTCCAAAACTGTAAAAATATTGTCTGTGAGTATAACAGAACTGATGTTACAGGCGAAAGTCTGAGAAAAATCCAATCCGGAAGTGCCTCATGTTTTGAAAGCGCTGCGTTCCAATGCGTCCCTATTGAGCAGTGAATGGGCTATCAACTAAATGACTCTTTCTCCGTATTCCCGAAGATGTCTACAGCATTGTGACGTAGTTTTACGCATTTATGTTGAAGAATACCCAAGTGGCTACATTGCGCAAGTGGTCACCTGATGGCTCCCAGAGTGACTCTCGTGTAAAATACAGAGGTAGCCATTACTCCAATCGGTCCTACTGAAAAACGAATTGTCCCGACGGATATATTATCGAATTGATATTTGAAAAACACCTTGAGGATTGATTATAAACAACGTTTGCCATGTTTCTGTCGATATTATGGAGCTAATTTGGAATATTTCCGGCATTTTCGTGACTGCAATTTCTGGGCGATTTCTCAGCCAAACGTGAAGAACAAACGGAGCTATTTCGACCTACAAAAATAATATTTTTGGGGAAAAAGGAACATTTGCTATCTAACTGGGAGTCTTGTGAGTGAAAACATCCGAAGCTCATCAAAGGTAAACAATTTAAATTGATTGCTTTTCGGATTTCCGTGACCAAGTTACCTGCTGCTAGCTGGATATAATGCTATGCTAGGCTATCGATAAACTTACACAAATGCTTGTCTAGCTTTGGCTGTAAAGCATATTTTGAAAATCTGAGATGACGGGGTAATTAACAAAAGGCTAAGCTGTTTTCATGAATAGGAATATTTTCTAGGAATATTTATGTCTGTTACGTTATGCTAATTGGTGTCCGTCGATGATTACGCTCCCGCATGCGGGATGGGTAGTCACTAAAGGTTATGAACAGCATTCTCATATTGTTGTTCCTCTTGTCCAGTTGGGAAAGGGCAGTGTGGAGTGCAATAGAGATTGCGTCATCTGTGAATTTGTTGGGGCAGTATGCAAATTAGAGTGGGACCAGGGTGTCTGAGATGATGCTGTTGATGTGAGCCATGATCAGCTTTTCAAAGCATTTCATGGATACAGATTTAAGTGGTACAGGGCAATAGTCATTTTGACAGGTTACCTTGGCATTTTTGGGTACAGAGACTATCGAGGCCTTAAATGTGTAGGTATTACAGACTCAGTCAGGGAGAGGTTGAAAATGTCAGTGAAGCACATGCTCTGAGTACACATGCTGGTAATCCGTCTGGCTCTGCGGCCTTGTGAACGTTAACCTGTTTAAAGTTCTTACTCACATCGGCAGCAGAGAGCGTGATCACACAGTTGTCCTGAACATTTGGCACTCTCATGCATGGTTTAGTGTTGCTTTCCCCGATGCGAGAATAGAATTCATTTAGCTCATCTGGTCAACTCGCATCACTGGGCAGCTCATGGCTGGGTTTCCCTTTGTACTCCGTTATAGTTTGGAGTAGGATTCGATCTTAGTCCTGTATTGACGCTTTCCTGTTTGAGGGTGTAGCTGGATTTATTATAAGGTTCCGGATTAGTGTCCCGCTCCTTGAAAGCGGCAGCTCATTCTTTAGCTCTGTGCGGATGTTGTAAGACGTCTAGGTATAGCAGTTAACCTCTAGCGTCGAGCAATCCCATATCTGGGAGCGTAATCATAGCCTCAAGCTCATTACCATAACGCAACATTTCCTATTCAAGAAAATCACAAATGAAATTAAATAAACATATTGAAACACAAGCTTAGCCTTTTGTTAACAACACTGTCATCTCAGATTTTCAAAATATGCTTTAACCAAAGCTACACAAGCATTTGTGTAAGAGTATTGATAGCCTAGCATAGCATTAAGCCTAGCATTCAGCAGGCAACATTTTCACAAAAACAAGAAAAGCATTCAAATAAAATAATTTACCTTTGAAGAACTTCGGATGTTTTCAATGACGAGACTCTCAGTTAGATCGACAGAAACATGGCAAACGTTGTTTAGAATCAATCCTCAAGGTTTATTTAATCAATTCTATTCGATGAAAAATCATTCCTGGCAGTCGGTTTCTCATCCGAGGCAAACGGAAAAATACTGCAGCTGGAGATTACGCAATAATTGCGACGGAGGAAACCAAGCGACCACCTGGTAGATGTAGTGTCTTATGGTCAATCTTCAAATGATATGCCCACAAATACGTCACAATTCTGCAGACACCTTGGGGAAAACGTGGAAAAGGTAAGCTGACTCCTAGCTCCTCCACAGCCATATAAGGAGTCATTGCCATGAGGCGGTTTCAAAAAAAGCGGCACTTCCTGATTGTATTTTTATCTGTTTTTTTTATTCTATAACATCAGTTCTGTGGCACTCACAGACAATATCTTTGCAGTTTTGGAAACATCAGAGTGTTTTCTTTCCAAAGCTGTCAATTATATGCATAGTCGAGCATCTTTTCGTGACAAAATATCTTGTTTAAAACAGGAACGTTTTTCATCCAAAAATTAAAATAGCGCCCCCTATATCCAAGAAGTTAAGGCGGAGTCAGGCGGGGTGCATCCACGTCTGCCTCTCCTATGCTGACTTATTAATACATTTTTCACGTCTCGGCTATTAGGGCCTGATCTGGGTGAGTATATGCTGTGCCATCATCCATATTGAGGTTAGTGATCTTTGTTCTGAGGTCCAGAAGCTATTTTCGGTCATAGCAAATGATGACGGGTACATTATGTGCAAAAAAAGTGAAGATTAGAACAAGCCTTGAATAAAAAGGTACAAGGCGGAGAAGTTATGGGCAGGATGAGGACTTGATGTGGGTAAAGCAGGGCTGTGGGAGAGAAGAGAGAAGCTAACCCTACACTTGTAGAAAAAAAGATGCTATCTAGAACCTAAAAGGGTTCTTCGGCTGTCCCCATAGGGACAAGAACCATTTTTGGTTCCAAGTAGAACCCTTTCCACATAGGGTTATACATGGAACTCAAAAGGGTTCTAGCAGGAGCCAAAAAGGTTATACCTGAAACCAAAAATGGTTATCCTGTGGAGACAGCCGAAGAACCCATGCACTGATGATACTGTATGTGTAAATTGTATTGGGGAGATGGCGCCAGGGGGACCGTTTTTTCGAATGGAATGTTCATATTTTCTCAAATGTCTCTCTCTCTCTCTCAAGCAATCAATCAAATGTCCTTTTTACATTAGCTGATGTCACAAAGTGCTATACAGAAAACCAGCCTAAAACCCCAAACAGCAAGCAATGTAGATGTAGAAGCACGGTGGCTAGAAAAAACTCCCTCCTTCTCTCTCTCTCTCTCTCTCTCTTTCTGTCCATGATTTCTTGTCCCTGCTATCTGCTGGCAGCAGCTCTGTTTGTGCAGCGCCACTGAATATCAAAAACCGTCTGTTAATTTTATGCATCTGTCACACGTCTGCTTTTCGGCAGGAAGCCGCTGGCTGGATGGCATCTGGGGCCGAGCCAGACTCCTTATCACACTCCTCACTCCTAGTCCACCTTCTGCCATCCACCGGTCGTCCACATACTGTCTGCGTCCCAAAAGGTACCATATTCCCTATAAAGTGCAATCATTTTTACCAGATCTCTGGTCAGAATTAGGTCACTAAAGATGGAATAGTGTGCCAATTGGGATGCACTCACTATCAGGAATAAGGGCCTAGTTCATGGCATTTGCTTAAAAAAAGTATGTGTTTTGCTTGTGTTGTGACTTGGGACCCCTCCTGATGAGGATTAGATATTATAGGGAGTATTTTGTAAGTCTTTTTATCCTTTCTCTAAGGTACTCATTTTATATTCTGATAAATATTTCTAAATAAATAATTCTAAATAAAAAAATTATAGATCTCCACAAGTCTGGTTAATCCTTGGGAGCAGTTTCCAAAACTCTGAAGGTACCACGTTCATCTGTACAAACAATAGTACGCAAGTATAAACACCATGAGACCACACAGCCGTCATTCCGCTCAGGAAGGAGACGCATTCTGTCTCCTAGTGATGAATGTACTTTGGTGTGAAAAGTGCAAATCAATCCCAGAACAACAGCAAAGGACCTTGTGAAGATGCTGGAGGAAACAGGTACAAAAGTATCTATATCCATAGTAAAACAAGTCCAATATCGACATAACCTGAAAGGCCACTCAGCAAGGAAGAAGCCACTGCTCCAAAACCGCGATAAAAAAGCCAGACTACGGTTTGCAACTGCACATGGGGACAAGATCATACTTTTTAGAGAAATGTCCGCTGGTCTGATGAAACAAAATAGAACTGTTTGGCCATAATGGCCATCGTCATGCTTGGAGGAAAAAGGGGGAGGCTTGCAAGCCCAACAGTGAAGCATGGGGGTAGCAGCATCATGTTGTGGGGGTGCTTTTCTGCAGGAGGGACTGGTGCACTTCACAAAATAGATGGCATCATGAGGGACGACAATTATGTGGATATATTGAAGCAACATCTCAAGACATCAGTCAGGTAGATAAAGCTTGGTCGCAAATGGGTCTTCCAAATGGACAATGACCCAAAGCATACTTCCAAAGTTGTGGCAAAATGGTTTAAGGACAACAAAGTCAAGGTATTGGAGTGGCCATCACAAAGCCTGACCTCAATCCTATGGAAAATTTGTGGGCAGAACTGAAAAAGCATGTGCGAGTCAAACCTGACTCAGTTACACCAGCTCCATCAGGAGGAATGGGCCAAAATTCACCCAACTTATTTTGGGAAGCTTGTGGAAGGCTACCTGAAACGTTTGACCCAAGTTAAACAATTAAAAGGCAATGCTAGCAAATACTAATTGAGTGTATGTGAACCTGTGACCCACTGGGAATGTGATGGAAGAAATAAAAGCTGAAATAAATAATCTCTCTACTTTTTTTCTTACATTTCACATTGTTAAAATGAAGTGGTGATCCTAACTGACGTAAGACAGGGATTTCTTACTAGGATTAAATGTCAGGAATTGTGAAAAACTGAGTTTAAATGTATTTGGCTAAGGTGTACTTAAACTTCGAACTTCAACTGTACATAAACACCTAGAACACCAGATACCTGCTTATTTTGTTGGCTTGTTTCATTAGCCGTTGTCGGGTGAAAGGAAACCCATGGCTAGCGCAGTAGATATAGTACTGCACCAGATAATTTTCATCCTCTGGTGCAAGCACCAAGCACTGAGACAACCATGGGTCATCTGGCCGCTCAGAGTGTTCGTCAGGGTCTGACATTTCACATTCTTAAAATAAAGTGGTGAGCCTAACTGATTTAAGACAGGGAATTTTTACTGGGATCAAATGTCAGGAATTTTGAAAAACGGAGTTTAAATGCACTTGGCTATGGTGTATGTAAACTTACGACTTCAACTGTATATTGTTCTCAGACTGAAGTATTTGCAAGTCAATTCTTGCCTGCATCAATCACTTGTTCCTTGCAGTGGTAGAGGTAATATTGCTATTGTCTTTTAGAGTGATACAGTCCTGTTGAGTGTCCCTATCCATCTACCCATTCACTCTACATTGTGAAATGAGTGCTGCAGTCCCACAGGGAGAGAATAAAGTGAGAGGCTCTCATTCAGAGAGAGAGAGAAAGAGAGATAAAGAAAAGAGATAGATAGAGATAGAAAGAGAGAAAAAAAGGAGAAGAGAGTGAGAGGCCTCCCACTGTCAACACACTGTCCCTGTGTGCGTGCATGCGTGTGTGCGCGCGTGTGTGTGTGTGTGTGTGTGTGTGTGTGTGCGTGTGTGTGTCTGTGTGTTCTGAGCATAAAATGCTAACAACAACAATTTGGACAAAAGAAAGAGAAAACAGGGGCCTGTTTGAGGCAATAACCCATCTCTGTATGAACAAAGCTGGAGATCAGACAGTACAGTAGAGATCAGACAGTACAGTAGAGATCAGACAGTACTTCCTCCAGACAGTAGA